>NC_037689.1:115619902-115634656 GCF_003255815.1 Theropithecus gelada | reverse complement strand
TTCCTTCCTTCCTTCCTTCCTTCCTTCCTTCCTTCTTTTTTTTTTGAGACGGAGCTCACTCTGTCGCCCAGGCTGGAGTGCAGTGGCACGATCTCGGCTCATTGAAACCCCTGCCTCCCAGGTTCAAGCAATTCTCTGCCTCAGCCTTCTGAGTAGCTGGGATTACAGGCGCCTGCCACCATGCACGGCTAAGTTTTGTAGTTTTAGTAGAGACGGGGTTTCACCATTTTGGCCAGGCTGGTCTTGAACTCCTGACCTCGTGATCACCCGCCTTGGCCTCCCAAAGTGCTAGGATTACAGGCATGAGTCACCGCACCCAGCCGCTGTTCCCTCTTTCAAATGAACTCAAGCACAGCTTCCTCTGGGAAGGATTTTTGCACTCAGATTCTCCTTCCTCTTGTATACCATTGTACCATGTATCAACCTTCATTATAGTTGATATTGTGTAACGATTGCTTCTATTATGTGTTGGTTTGATTGCATACTCATTCCTTCATTGCACAGGTGAAGCAAAGAGCAGTCTTGTTAGTTGGGCGGACCTTTAGAGCACGACACGGGTTCACAGTGTATGGACAGATCACAAGCAAATTTGATGATACCCTCCATTCTCCTGAGTTCCAGTGGAGAAGATAAAGGGACATTCTCTAACCCAAAGGGGAAATAACGGTGACATTTTCATTCTGCTTCAAGTAAGGCATGCTGTTAATAGGGTAACAGATTAGGTGGAGTTGTCCTAAATACCCCATGGGCTCTCGAACAAAGCTGAGTCCTTTCTTGGCCCTCTAGCAAAGCGATAACACTTTGTCAGTAAGTTCTAACAGTGGAATAAACCTTATTTGTGTCTGTTTCCTCTGGCTGTCCTTCCTTCTTTTAGTGACAGCTGGATGTTGTTATGGAGGAGGGAGAGTAGTCAGAAAAATAGAGTCTGAGCAGCCTGAGCACACTGAAGATGGCAAAATATTTAGAGGTTGGGCTGCCCAAGTACATTGAAGAAGGTCCAGTATTCAGGAGCTAGAGCTCCCCAGACAAATCTAACTTCCCAGTGCTAAAAATATATAAAAAAGACTATTACACGAGATCAAAATAGTGGTTACCTCATTGTGGTGCAGATGGGATTGATCTTGTGGTACAAGAGAAGTTTCTGGTGTGCTATAATATTTTCTAGCTTGATGTGGGCAGTGGTTACATGTGTCTATACATAAGTAAAATTTTATTGAGTGATTCACTTGAGATTTGTGCACTTTACTGTATGTAGGTTATATCCCAATAAAACTTAAAAAAGAAACCAGGGGAAAATATATATGGCGGAAAAAAAGTAGCCTATCACAATTTATATTTCAAACACAGCATTGGCCCCTCAATTCAAACTGCTGTATTATGTTTTACCTAAGTCCTTTTAGGCTTTAGCAACTTTAGGGGGAGAAACTGGTGACCAATGAAAGAGAGATTCTTTACAAAATGATATTTCCTTAGAGGTGCTTAGGCCCTTGCAGAAAGTTGTAATTGCCTATTTACCCCCATTATATTGTCTTTCTAGTTCAGGGAGCATGTTTTTCTACCTGTCCCAAGTGTGCAACACACAGTAAATGCTTCATCAAGTTCCCTCTGTAACAATTACATTCTATTCTGCAAAAGAGTGAAGCAGACAAGACTATTTTTATTTACCTTTTACTTTTTTTTTTTGTATAATTTATTTGAGACAGGGTCTCACTTTGTCGCCCAGGCTGGAGTGCAGTGGTGCAATCACAACTCACTGCAGCCTCAAACTCCTGGGCTCAAGCGATCCTCCCACCTCAGCCTCCCAAGTAGCTGGGACCACAGGCACATGTCACTACCACTGGCTAATTTTAAACCATTTTTTATAGACACTAGGTCTCTCTCTGTTGCTCAGGCTAGTCTTGACCTCCTGGCCTCAAGCGGTCCTCTCAAAGTGCTGGGATTACAAGCATGAGCCACCGCTCCCATCTACCTTTCTGCCTTTTACTTTTCCATGTTCCTCTCCTGCATCTTGGTGCCCCTGTGCCCTGCCTGTCACCTCCAGTTCCCTGCTGTTACAGACATAGAAACCACTTACCTGGTAGAGGGGCAGTGTTCCCGTCACATAGCAGGCACTTAATAGATACTTGTTGACTGAGGCAGAGAAGCAAGGATCTGGGGCGTTGCTGTAACTGGAAGGCTGAGTGAGTTGAGGAAGTCAGTGGAAAGGTGTATTGGACCATAGGTGGAGCTGCTGCCAGAACCAGCACACTAGAGGAGAAAGTTCGAGAAAGAGCACCAAGGCCTAGAACCTAGGACCAAACCTGGGGCTCTGGAACCTGAAATACCAATCCAGAGTATCCAGTCATAGAGGCCACAGCCAAGAAGAGCCAGGGACAACCAGAGGAGATTCATGCTAAAGCGTTAGTCTGCCTGAAAGAGACTCAGTCAGGTGGTGGCCATCTCTGCCTGGGCTGACAATTTTGAATTGCCTGTGACATAATTCGTCTGTGTGTGTGTGTGTGTGTATGTATGTGTGATGGAGTTTTACTATGTTGTGAGGCTGGTCTTGAACCTTGAACTCCTGGGCTCAGATGATTCTTCCACTTCAGCCTCCTGAGTAGCTGGGACCACAGGCATGTACCACCATGCTTAGCTTGTGACATAATTCTTTTTGGACCATGCCTTGTCAGTCTGTCCACCTTAAACTGGCTGCATACATTTCTCTGGTTGTCAACTAACTTATCTAATCTTACCAGAGGTTTACCTGATCACAATAATACCTTATAGTTGTATAATCTTTTAAAGTCTGCAAAATGCTTTTGGAACCATTAAATTCCAATGACAATCCCATGAGGGAGTTGCAGAAGGTGGTAGCATTGCCATTTAACAGATAAAGAAACCAAGATCCACTCGTTTTGTCCAAGGTCACATAGGTAATAATCGACAGAGCCAGAATTAGAACCCCTCTTCTAACTGGAAGCCCAATTTACTGTTTTAAAAATCACACTGTAGATGCCTGATAATTATTTAAGAGATTACCTTTCTCAGTGATACCTTTTCATAGGGGATTTTTGAAAATGGAAAAGACTCTAAGATATAGAAAAGTGAATTCCTTTTTTTTTTTTTTCTTTGAGATGGAGTCTTGCTCTGTCACCCAGACTGGAGTGTAGTGGCACAATCTTGGTTCACTGCAACCTCCTCCTCCCGGGTTCAAGCAATTCTCCTGTCTCAGCCTCCCAAGTAGCTGGGATTACAGGCTCCCAACACCATGCCCAGTTAATTTTTGTATTTTTAATAGAGACAGGGTTTCACCATGTTGGTCAGGCTGGTCTCGAACTCCTGATCTCAGGTGATCCACCCACCTCGGCCTCCCAAAGTGCTGGGATTACAGGTGTGAGCCACTGTGCCCGACTGAGAAGTGACTTTCTAATGGTGGAAATTTGGGGTATTTTTGCAGGAGGTGAGAGAGATTTTTGGGTGGGAGATCCTGTCCAGCTCTTCTCAAATTATAACATGTGGTTGGTAGCCTAGTCTGTGTTCTTTTGATAATCACCGTGCTATCTGGGCTATATGTTATATGCCATCTTAACCAATGTGGGTAATACAGGATGGTTAGTCCTTTGCCTCTTGCTCTACAGATCAGAAAGCATAATGTAATTGTTAAAAGCAAAGACTCTGGAGCCAGACAGCTTGGGCTGAAATTGCCACTTTGCCATGTATTGACTGTGAAACTCATGGCGAGTCCCTTTACTTCTCTGTGCCTCAGTTTTCTCATCTGTGAAATGGCAATAATAACGATATTTACCTCATGAGGTAATTTATGATTATTAAATGATTTAATATGTGTAATGAGCTTAGAATAGCTATTGGCACACAATAAGTGCTATAGAAGTGTTACCTATTCTTAATTATTTTTAGTACATAATAGATGTCCTTCTGGTGAGAGCTGTGTTGAATACATGTGTAAATATGTGTGGTCTCTGGCAGGCCAAATCAGGTAGGGTGAGAAGTAGAGTCTTTAGACAGATATGCACATTGGGCAGGGAACCCAGCCTATGACCCCATACATACCTCAGGACTGTTGAATATCAGTTCTGCCAAGAGTTAAGGCACCTGAGCAAGTTATAGACACAGTTTCCCCGGGCTACAGACAACAGGTCATTTCAGGGGCAGTTGCTTCCATTCTAGTGAAGGCCATGCAATTATAGTGGCCAATTATTTGACTCCTCTGGACCCCAAATGGCCAAATGTTTTCACTTATCAGGTATAAAGATTTAGATTTAATCTCCTGAAATGTTTATGAGATGGGATGTTCATTCATTTGCTGAGTAGCTGTATGGGCAACAGGACCCCTTTTTACCAAGCTTCCGGGAGGAGAGGCATGATCATTGAGAAAGAGTAGTGGAAAATAAGTCATTCAGGCATGCAGAATTCCAGCCTCTTCTCTGGCTTGCTCCAGGAAAACTTGCCCACTTGCTATTGTGCCCAATGATCTCTCTGCCTCTGATCTCTGAGAGCACCGACTGCCACTCAGTTTGGCACTTAATTATTTGGGGAAATCTCCCCAATTATAGCCCAGTTCAAGTATACCCCTGTTCTCTCAGTGAAAGACTGACTGAGACAGTTGATATTTGAGAGGGAGAGTCAAAGGCATAAATTTACCACTTATTCCCCAGGATTCTCTAAGTTATATCCCTGTATTTAGTTATATCCTTGTATTTAGTCCAGAAAAGCTACCTAACTGAACTATGTTGCTTTGTTCTCCACCCTCATTACACCCCATCCCCTTAAAATTGCCATTGTAGAATTGTGTTTCAGCTGGGCTCAGTGGCACATGCCTGCAGTCCTAGCTACTCAGGAGGCTGAGGCAGAAGGATCTCTTGTGCCCAGGAGTTCAAGACCAGCCTGGGCAACATAGCAAGATCGTGTCTCAAAAAAACCCCCAAAGTTGTGTTTATCTTTCTCTTCTGTTGTTTTCTGTTTTCAAATGAAAGCTATCTCAAGTCCTTGATAGGAGAAAGGAGCATATACATAAATATTCAAAGTGAATTACTGTTTAAATTAGACAAAATTAATCCTACCATTTGAGTCCTGTACGTGTTAACAAAGATGAGAAACTCTGAGGGTTTGTTTGATAGGTAAGCTGGAAGCAGGCAGAGAGAGAGAGAGAGAGAGAGAGAGAGAGAGAGAGAAAGCTGTCAGGAAATGTGGGGCTTTTGGATGCCTGTGGCTTCTGAAATGTCAAAAAGTATAAAGAAGTTGTAAAAAGTAGAAAAGCTTAGGGCAGTAAATGGGACAGGGTGCTGGCTGCCTGGGAAAGGGTGAGAAAACTTCTCTCTCTTCATCTCATTCCTTCTAAATATCCCCCAGCTCAGCAATTCTAAATTGGACTGCTGCTCTCTTCCTCCTGGCTTCCAGACATCCCCTATAGAAAATTTGGCGGCCGTTTACCAGTGACTCCGGTGTATGTTGGCCCATTCACACGTTGTTGATTGCACTAGAATGTAAGTGTCCTGCAGCCATCTTGGGTGCCACATTTGGTGCCACTTTTGGCACATGATTCTAGCATTTATCCCTCTGATTAGAATGTGTACCTTTACCTGGTATATGATCTGTGATCTGTGCTTGGAATAGGCATGAAAATATCTTTGTGGCCAGATAGGTCATTTTTTTTGGTAATCTTGGTTCTGGGGAGGCAGCTTATTTTAGATCTGTTGTAGAGTGGGATCCTGATTGTCAAGGCCGTTTGAGATTCTATGGCACTATGTGTCAGTAACCAGGAACTGAGACAATTCTAGCTGATTGTTGCTATAATGCAGAGATGATAAGATTCTGGCATGATCGGGTCATAATTTTGTACTTCTGGGAATCAGTAGAAAATATGTTACCATTTTTCCCTTAAAGTAAAGGCAATGTGTGGAAATCCAAATTTTGCAAATAAATTAATGGGTGGTTATTTGCTGTACAAAATGTCTCACAGAGATTCCTTTAAATAGCAAGCTCCTCTGGTGTGCTTGAAATGTGGGCCAATTTATTTTTAAAAAGCCTTTTCACGTGCAGCACATTTAGAAACAAGACTTATATAAAGAAAGATACATATGTATGATGGTTTGGGGTTTGGTTTTGAACCAACAGACTTCACTTGTCCGAATGAATTCACTTCTATCTTTGTCCAGGAAAGTCTTATTTTGATTTGAGAACTGAATGTAATTGGATTAGGATCCTTAAGAAAAATCAACAGAGAAGTACCATTCATTCTGCCTCCTGTGGTGGTCTCAGACAAGCAGATTCTTGTTGCAGGAGAGCCATAATGGTCTCAATAGTCCTTTCTATGTACTTCTTCTCTGGGGCGTGTTAGTAGAAAGTGTAATATTTAAAATTTTTTGCTGGAATATCTAGACACTCAAAAGGAAGTCAGAGACCTCTGATAATGTGTGAATCACATGGAAAAAAATGATTTTTTTTTTAGACAAAAGGTAACCTTCTTGAACATTCCAGGAAGATTGGTACTTAGTCTTAAATTCTTTTTGAAGTTAGAGTTAAGATCTTTGTTAGTGTCAGCCACTCTGAAAGTCATGAGACCACCATTACCTTAATGTCTTGTTCTGCCTTTTAAGTCAAACCCATATGTACTCAGCTGTGAGGCATGCTGAGATTCAGTGGAGATGGGGAGGAGGTCAAGACTGAGCTGAATCAGCAGTTAAGGCTCTCATCCAAGGATAGTTGCCTGCTATCCACGTCTCAGCATCTGAGGAGATGGAGCAAATTTCACCTGGAATTGGCAAGTATTTATGTCCAGAGGGTCTCATCTGAGGGTTTGGGCCTAGTAGCACAGGTGGAGCTATGAGTGAGGCACATGGCAATATCATGCTTTGGGGTAGATGGCTGGGTATGGATGACCATCTAATTTCAGCAGCAGGAATTCAGCTAGTAGCTAGGGGGAGAGAGAGAGAGAGACAGACAGACAGAGAGAGAGAGAGAGAGAGAGAGAGAAGAGAAGAGAGGAGAGAGGAGAGATACAGGTCTGGTCTAAGAAGAAAAGCAGTTGTTAGGGTTAGATGGGGATTGAGGGTCATAGCCAACCTGGCTGGGGTTCTGACAGAAGACATTGGTTATGATTCAGAAACTATGGAAGAAGCGGTCATGCAACTAATAGTAATAGCTGTTCTTTATTAATCACTAATCTGTATATCACAAGTTATATTTAATCCTCACAACAACTCTGTGAGGCGGTCTGTTGCTTTTTTTAGTGTCTTGTTCTGCCTTTTAAGTCAAACCCATATATACTCAGCTGTGAGGCATGCTGAGATTCAGTGGAGATGGAGAGGAGGCCAAGATTGAGCTGTATCTGGTGTCAAATACACCAAATACAGGGTGTTTCTTTTTCAAACACACAAAAACATTCTCCAGTTCACTGTGGGCATCAACTGGGTGTCCAACAGTTCAATTAAATTCTGAGACTAGCTACCTGAAGTTAGTCCAAACCTCACGGTTTAAGGGCTTCATCACACAAGACTGCCCCCACTTTAGACACCAGGCACAAATGGGGTTCTCAGATGACCTACACTTCTGCCCAGCTGACTACCAATTCAGGGATTCCCACAACCTCTCTCTGGTTCAATAATTCCATAATTCACAGAACTCAGGCCAGCCGCGGTGGCTCACTCCTGTAATCCCAGCTCTTTGGGAGGCCAAGGCAGGCAGATCACTTGAGGTCAGGAGTTCGAGACCAGCCTGGCCAACATGGCAAAACCCTGTCTCTACTAAAAATACAAAAATTAGCCAGGCGTGGTGGTGGGTACCTATAATCCCAGCTACTCAGGAGGCTGAGACACGAGAATCGCTTGAACCCGGGAGGTGGAGGTTGCAGTGAGCTGATGTAGTGCCCCCGCACTCTGGGCAACAGAGTGAGACTCCATCTCAAAAAAACAAAAACAAAAACAAACAAACAAAAACTCAAATAACTTAGGAAAACATTTTACTTATAGTTACTGGTTTATTATGCAACTTGGGAACAGCCAAATGAAAGAAATGACATGAGGGCCTGGGGTGGGGGCTACATGGAGCTTCCATGCCCTCCTGCCCAGCACATTAACATGTTAACCAACCCAGAAGCTCTCTAGATCTCCTTTTTCAAGAGTTTTTATAGGACATAATTTCCAGCCCTCTTCCCTTCCCTGAGTGCGACTGAAAGTTCCAACACTCTAGTCACATTTAGTCTTTCTTGTGAACAGCTCCCATCCAGAAGCTATCTAGGGGCCCTACCCTGCATCAGCTGAATAGAATAAACCCAGGTCTGTTTGAGAAAGATTCGTTATGAATAACAAGACACTCCTATCACTCAGGAAATTCCAGGGGTTTTAGGAGCTTTGTGCCAGGAACCGGGGACAGAGTCAAGTATATATTTTTTCTTATACCACTGGTAGGTATTGTTGTTATTCTTATTTTATAGATAAGGAATCTTAGGCACAAAAAAGTGAAACAACTTAAGGTCACACAACTGGGAAGTAAGTGGTAGAGCCAAGAATTGAACCCAAGTCTGGTAGCTGTCAAAGCCCTCCACATAGCTAGCATCTTGCCTCTACTCTGTTGTATATGTCATGGCTGAGGTTGGAGGGAAGGTTTGCCTAAACTCAGGCAGTTTCCTACACTTATACTGCTTAAGGCAGGCAAGGCCATATGTATCAGAAAATGGAGAAAATAAAAACCCCAAGCCAACAAAGCAAAAACTAAGGTCAGCACTGCTAAAAATCCAGCATACCAAAGGTCATAATGCTGAAGACCCTCTTTCTTTTTCTTTTATTTATTTTCATTTATTTATTTATTTATTTATTTATTTATTTATTTATTGAGACAGAGTCTTGCTCTGTCACCAAGTTGGAGTGCAGTGGCACGATCTCGGCTTACTGCAACCTCTGCCTCCTGGGTTCAAGCAATTCTCCTGCCTCAGCATCCTGAGGAGCTGGGACTACAGGCGCATGCTGCCACACCTTTTTTTTTTTGTATTTTAGTAGACAGGGTTTCACCATGTTGCCCAGGCTGGTCTGAAACTCCTGAGCTCAGGCAATCCACCTGCCTCGGCCTCCCAAAGTGCTAGGATTACAGGCGTGAGCCACCACTCCTGGTCTCTTTTTCTTTTGACTTTAAGGATAACTGAACTCCTTACGACTCCCAGTCACATGTCGTGGAGAAGATTGGGAAGCAGATTTCAAGTAGCAAGAAGAAGTTGAGTTCATTACACCTTTGTGGAGTGCTTGCCTTCTATTTGCCAGGTACTCTGCTAAGGTTGTCCAGTGAAGAAAGGTAAACTGAAGAAGAAATCAGGCAGAAGTTAAACCTATAAAAAACTCTAGTAAAAAGTGACCAGGTCAAAAATGTGTCAACTTGTTAGGATCAAAACCAGTCGCGCGTTCTCTCTCTCTCTTTGGTAGAGACAGGGTCTCACTATATTGCCTAGGTCTCAAGTGATCACCCCACCTTGGCCTCCCAAAGTGCTAGGATTTAAAACCAGTCTTTTAAAAATTATTATTATTATACTTTAAGTTATGGGATACATGTGCAGAACGTGCAGTTTTGTTACATAGGTATACACGTGCCATGGTGGTTTGCTGCACCAATCAACCCGTCACCTACATTAGGTATTTCTCCTAATTCTATCCCTCCCCTAGCCCCCCACCCCCATCAGGCCCCATGTGTGATGTTCCCCTCCATGTGTCCATGTGTTCTTCTTGTTCAACTCCCATCTATGAGTGAGAACATGCGGTGTTTGGTTTTCTGTTCTTGTGATGGTCTGCTGAGAATGTTGGTTTCCAGCTTCATCCATGTCCCTGCAAAGGACATGAACTCATCCTTTTTAAGAGCTGTATTACCCACCATCAGTCATCAGCTTGCGAACTAGTCTTGCCTTTACTAAGTAATGAGCTCCCTGAGACTCATCTGCCCATCCCCTATAGTTGCTGTTGTGTAGGAAGGTCCTGAGAATTGGGTCAATCTAAATTGGTTGTTATCCAAGGATGCATGAGGCTCCATTGTCAATACAGAGAGGCAAATTTGTAGTTACTCATTTGGTCTGTTAGTCTGCAGTTCCACACTGAATAGTTACTAAGGGCCAGATACCACAGATTATTACCAGGAGGAAAATAACATGTAGCTGTAAAGGGCTAGGTGGGTACAGAATATGATGACTAGCAGAGCCAGCAGCCAGTATAGTTTAGAGTTGAATAGAACTGGAGCCTTGGTGCAGATAAGGCAAAGAGTTGAGAGTTTATCCTTTTGGGGAGAGCCTGGCTGCTTAAAAGACCCTTAATGGTGTGAATACACAGCTCAAATTATTAGACCAGGCATGTTAATAATTTTTTACAGCTTCAAGCTCGATGGAGTCTATTCAAATATAAAGATATGCCCAGAAGCAGCATGGTATAGAAGAAGGAGCACTGGATTGGGAGCCAGGAAATTTGGATGCTAATTCAACCTATGCCACTAATGTTTTGTATAATTTGGAGCAAATCGCTTAACCTGCATGACTCCTAGATTTTCCCTCTGTAATAAGAAGAGGTTTGGGTTTGACTGATCTTTCCAAATAGCCAATCCATAATAGAGCAAGTCAACATTTAAAATCAAATCCTGACTCCTGCCTTGCCCTTCCTCACCTTCCCTATCTTATTCCTGCTGTCCAGGGTAAAGAATTTCAATGCTAACCTGGACCACAATACAATCTAAGTTGGGAAACCTTGGACTAGGTGATATTGATATTTCAGGTACTTTCCAGCTCTAACATTCCATGATTTTGTGTCAGTCTAACTGTGGGCTTTAGATACATTAATTTCATCATTTGTAAAGATTGGCAGTTGACCAGAAGTTATGTTCAGGCCAGATACAGGGTGGCGGGTAGGGCTGGCCAAGTAAAAGACCTTGCAGAAAAAGTTGGAATTATTGTATCTAAGTTGATGGAAACACAGCAAGTGTGAGGATCTCATCTGTCCAGGTGGAGATAAATTAAGTGGAGAAAACTCATAATTGTCATTGCTGTTATCATTTTTAGTTATCTTTTAATAATCACCTACTGTGTGGCAAGCACCCAGCCTGGTTCTCTATATTAAAATTACATCTTTCATTCTCATGGTAAATCTATGAGATATTTATTGTTTTCTTATCCCCATTTTTCAGATGAGGAAATTGAGGCTTAGAGAGGATGGAAAGTCCCCACACAGCAAGAGAAAGGAGGCTTGTTAAAGAAGGGCTGACAGCTCCAGGGACCTTGGTAGATCAGGCTTGGGTGACTGAAGAGAAGATGCCTTGTGTTTGAACAAGGGTAGGACCTGGCATCCTCGAGGGAGGGTTTGTGACTCCAATGACTGGGTTAAAGGTTAGCTGATTAACTTGGAGAAGAAACAATAAGAATCTAATGGTTGTGAGTCAGACTTATGTGTTAAGATATCGAATTTGTTTGACTTTGTTTTGCTTGGAGGTCCCACCATTTTCTTCAAAAGGCTATTTTTTGTTTTCATTGTGAATTCTTTGTTAGTAATGGGATACATAAACTGGATTTCTATGGCTTGCCTGTAGAAAGGAATGTACTGTTTCTGTACAGACACGTTTGCCCACGTAGATAAAGTATTGAATCTAATGATAATTCCCCTTTAGGGATATACTACACTAAATTTATTGTCTGACTGGATGTTCATTACAGTTTTGGTGCCATTTAAATTCATTGATCTTTAGAGTTATGCTTTGTAGCTTATGTCTGGGCAGCAATCAATAATTTTATATTTAGTGTGAATTTAACTGTAACCAAAAGGTGGAGTGCTACTTTGTCATGGTTCTTTATTGTAAATAGAATTTGTGCTTTCTATGTAGTGTCAGAATAAACGAAAAGTGAAACTTTTCAGTATTCCTACTATGTTCTCTGAAATGTCACAACCACTCATTCACAGTCAGGCTAGGAGGTGGTGAATTCAACTTGTCATGAATATGAAATTTATAGATTCGGCTTACGTGTGAAGGAAATTATTTAGGAATATGGTGCTCACCATACTACTGTATTTCAAAAGATCCTTTAAAAATCTATCATTAATACCATTAAGAAAAAATGCATCTGCTTTGATAAGAGCTTAATTATACTAATTTGATTCATTGTTCATGAATATACTTTATAATTTCCCTTATGTGTTTATTTTTGTTACCTGCTGAAAAATGTCTATTTTCTCTGATCTTTAATGGATGCCAATAGGAGAGGGTATATACTATTCATGAATTTGTTCATGTATTGATTGTAATGGATTCTATATTTTACTTGTATAAAGTAATTTTCAGAGTTCTCAACAAGGTTATACATTACTGCTAATCAGCTCAGCTTCCATCACTTTTGATCATCCTAAGAAGTCTAGTCTGGCCCATCTCTCCTCTGTGTCACTCCCATTGACCTCCATTTCTTGATCTACTCTGACATTCTCACTATAAAGTAACTCTGGAAGGCCATGCTAGAATAAAAAGATATTCGCTGGAAAAGGGAGGTGGATCCTGATTATTGTTTTCTAGCCATTTCAAGATGGTTTATCAGATTAGCTGATTGTTACCTTGGAAGACACAAAGTGCTTAACCCTGTAAAGATTTGCTGTGTCATGAATGGTGGTTGGAAAATCAGGAGACCTAGAGTGCAGGCTCTGCCTGCCACTAACTAAGTACTTGACCTGGGTCAGGTCACTACCCCTTTCTGGACCCCAAACTTTTCATTTATTGTGGTAGGCTGAATAATGCCCCTTTCCAATATGATCATGTCCTAATCATTGGAAGATGTGTCTGTTACCTTATACGGTAAAAGGGACATTGTAGATGTGATTAAATTAAGCATCTCGATATGGTGGGATCAGCCTAGATTATCCGGGTGAGACCAGTATATTCACAATGGTCACTATAAAAAGAGGCAAGAGGATTCAGAGGAGGAGGAGGAAGCAGTGTGATGATAGAAGTAGAGGGTGGAGTGATATGCTTTGAAAATAGAGAAAGGAGCCATCAGTCAAGGAATACAGGCAATCACTAGAAACTGAAAAAGTCAAGGAGAAGGGCTTTCTCCTAGAGCCTCCAGAAGGAACCAGCACTGCCAGCACTTGGACTTTAGCCCAGTGTGACTGATTTTGGACTTCTAGCCTTATGAACTATAAGAAAATAAATTTGTGTTGTTTTAAGTCACTAAGTGTGTGGTAATTTGTTAGAGCATCAATAAGGAACTAACACATTGTAAAATGAGGGAGTTGGACTAGGCAATCTCTAAAATTGTTTCTGGCTATAATGTTCTATGGTCTAGGACAAATCTAGGATAAATGTTTCAGTGGTTAGGAACAAGGACCATTTGAATGGATGGAAAGGAATATGATTTAAAAACCAGGTATAGTCTTAGTAACCACTTATGGTTTTATCCATACATGGCAGAACTAACTAATAATAAAAAAGGCTGTCAAAGAGGTAATCTTTAAAAAATAAGCATGACTGGGCAGGGTGGCTCATACCTGTAATCCCAACACTTTGGAAGGCCAAGACAGGAGTATTTCTTGAACCCAGGAGTTTATGACCAGCCTGAGCAAAATAGTGAGACCCTGTCTCTACAAAAAAATAAAAGAATAACCAGGAGTGGTGGAATGCATCTGTGGCCCCAGCTACTTGGGAGGCTGAGGTGGAGGATGGCTTCAGCTCAGGAGGTTGAGGCTGCAGTGAGCTGTGATCATGCCACTGCACTCCAGTTGGGGCAACAGAGTGAGACCCTGTCTCAAAAAATAAAAATAAATAAAAAATTGAAAAGCATAATTAGTGTTACCTAACTTTATAGTACATTGAAACATGGTCTCCTCTAAAAGTAATCAAAGGACAGAATATGGATACCATCAAACTATGTTCTCTCCAAAATTTATATCCTCAATTATATTGTAAGTTGTTGGGCCAGGGTTGGGTGGAAACAGAGCCCAGTATTTTAGGCAGTGCCTTTCAGAGCTAGTGTTCACAGGAAATGATTATGAGGCTGAACTAAGAGACAAATTACTGGTGAAACAGCCTGCTGGGTTGAGGTAGGCCTCAGAGTAGCAGATGGCTTTGATCATGACTGACTGAATGGTCTTATATATCTGTATCTGTGTTGAACTAAGGAACTGTATTTATGCCTCATCTAAGTGTGAAAAACTCATTTTTTCTTTACTACCTTTACTTGCTTTTGTAGCCAGATTTTTGACTCTATCCACAGGTCCTCAAAGGAAACATGATGAAGCAAGAGAACAAAATGGTTAAGCAGTGATGGATGATGAGAGAGAGCCATTCATTCTGTCATCCATCCATCCATTGATCCATTCTCCATCCATTCATCCATCCATCCAATATAGTTTGAGTACCTACTCAGGGAAAGTCTCTGTACTATGTGCCGTAAGAACATCAAGATGAACTAGACACAAATTATATTTTCAGCCAACTTGAGATTGAATGGGAGAGTTACAAACTGTCTAATACATAATAGAAAAGTGATATATACCATAAGAGAGCTCTGGGCAAAATGTTAAGTGTATAGGAGTATATCAGTGCTTGTCCAGTATTTCGTGCTCTCTTATTGTGGAGGATACCAAAGAGCAGCATAGCATCATTTAAATTCCACCCTCAGAGTGAGACTTTATTATACAGATAAAATCAACTAGAAGGTGTGTATGTGTGTATGTGTGTGTGTGTGTGTGTGTGTGTGTGTATTCCTTGTGGCATTAGATACATTAGATAATACTAAAATGGATTAGATATGCTTAC
>NC_037689.1:115174152-115288913 GCF_003255815.1 Theropithecus gelada | reverse complement strand
TGGACTGAAGCCTTCTTCTCTCATCTCGTCAAAGTCATTCTCCGTCCAGCTTTGATCCGTTGCTGGCGATGAGCTGCGCTCCTTTGCCGGGGGAGATGTGCTCTTATTTTTTGAATTTCCAGCTTTTCTGCCCTGCTTTTTCCCCATCTTTGTGGTTTTATCTGCCTCTGGTCTTTGATGATGGTGATGTACTGAAGGGGTTTTGGTGTAGGTGTCCTTCCTGTTTGATAGTTTTCCTTCTAACAGTCAGGACCCTCAGCTGTAGGTCTGTTGGAGATTGCTTGAGGTCCACTCCAGACCCTGTTTGCCTGGGTATCAGCAGCAGAGGCTGCAGAAGATAGAATATTTCTGAACAGCGAGTGTACCTGTTTGATTCTTGCTTTGGAAGCTTCCTCTCAGGGGTGTACTCCACCCTGTGAGGTGTGGGGTGTCAGACTGCCCCTAGTGGGGGATGTCTCCCAGTTAGGCTACTCAGGGGTCAGGGACCCACTTGAGCAGGCAGTCTGTCCCTTCTCAGATCTCAACCTCCGTGTTGGGAGATCCACTGCTCTCTTCAAAGCTGTCAGACAGAGTCGTTTGCGTCTGCAGAGGTTTCTGCTGCTTTTTTGTTGTTGTTGTTGTTGTTGTGTAGCTGTGCCCTGTCCCCAGAGGTGGAGTCTACAGAGACAGGCAGGTTTCCTTGAGCTGCTGTGAGCTCCACCCAGTTGGAGCTTCCCAGCAGCTTTGTTTACCTACTTAAGCCTCAGCAATGGCGGGCGCCCCTCCCCCAGCCTCGCTGCTGCCTTGCCGGTAGATCACAGACTGCTGTGCTAGCAATGAGGCAGGCTCCGTGGGCGTGGGACCCTCCCAGCCAGGTGTGGGATATGATCTCCTGGTGTGCCTGTTTGCTTAAAGCGCAATATTGGGGTGGGAGTTACCCGATTTTCCAGGTGTTGTGTGTCTCAGTTCCCCTGGCTAGAAAAAGGGATTCCCTTCCCCCTTGCGCTTCCCAGGTGAGGCGATGCCTCGCCCTGCTTCAGCTCTCGCTGGTCGGGCTGCAGCAGCTGACCAGCACCGATCGTCCGGCACTCCCCAGTGAGATGAACCCAGTACCTCAGTTGAAAATGCAGAAATCACCGGTCTTCTGTGTCGCTGGCGCTGGGAGTTGGAGACTGGAGCTGTTCCTATTCGGCCATCTTGCTCCGCCCCCTTTTTTTTTTTTTTTTTTTTTTTTTTGTTAGGTTTGGTAGAATTCAGTGAAGCCATCAGATCCTGGGCTTTTCTTTGATGAGAGAATTTTGTATTACTGCTTCAGTCTCATTACTGGCTCTTGATCTCTTCAGGTTTTCTATTTATTTCTGTCTTAGTATTGATAGGTTGTATGTGTCCAGGAATTTATCCATTTCTTTTAAGTTTTCCAATTTGTCTATGTATATCTGTTCATAGTAGTCTCTAATGATCCTTTGTATTTCTGTGGTATCAGTTGTAAGGTCTCCTATTTTCTGATTATATTTATTTAGGTCCTTTTTATTAGTGTAGCTAATTGTTTGTCAAACTGGTTTATCTTTCCAAATAACCAAATTTTCATTTTTGTTGATCGTTTGTACTATTTTAATCTGTCATTTATTTATACTCTTAACTTTGGTTACTTCTATTAATTTTGAATTCGTTTTTGCTTGGTTTTCTAGTTCCTTGAGGTGTAGCGTTAGGTTGTTCCTTGAAATCTTTCTAATTTTTTGATGTAAGCATTTATTTTTGTAAAAATCACGTTCATTACTGTCTTTCCTATATTCCATAGATTTTGGTATGTGATGTTTCTATTTCAATTTGTTTCAAGGCATTTTTAAATTTCCTTCTTAATTTCTTCATTGACCCATTGATCATTCAGGAGCATGTTGTTTACTTTCCATGTATTTGTACAGTTTCCAATGTTCCTTTTGTTATTGAGTTCTAGTTTTATGCCATTGTGGTCTGAGGAGATATTTGATATGATTTTGATTTTTTGATTTTTAAAAATTTGTTGAGACTTGTTTTCTGGTCTAACATATGGTCTATCTTTAAAAGTGTTCCATGCGTTGATGATAAGAATGTGTATTCTGCAGTTGTTGGGTAAAATGCTCTATAAATTCCTGTTTGGTGCATTTTGTCTACAGAGAGTTTTGAATTAAATATTTCTTTGTTGATTTTCTCTCTAGATGAACGAAAAAAAGAAAGATTATTGTATTGAGGTCTATCTCTTTAGTTCTAATAATATTTGCTTTATATATCAGAGTGTTCTGGCATTGGGGGCATATATATTTACAATGGTTATATCTTCTTGCTGAATTGATCCATTTATCATAATATAATGATGTTCTTTGCCTCTTTTTACAGTTTTAACTTAGTGTACTTTATCTCATATAAGTTTAACTACTCCTACACACTTGTTTTCTGTTTGCATAGAATATCTTTTTCCATTATTTCAAGTTCAGTCTCTCTGTGTCTTTACAGATGAATTGATTTTCCTCTAGGCAGCATATATTTGTGTCTTGTTTTCTTACCCATGGAGTCATTCTATATCTTTAATTTTTTTCATATTTAATTTTTGGGGGTATATAGTAGGTGTATATATTTATGAGATACATGAGATGTATTGATATAGGCATACAATGTGTAATCCATCAGAGTAAATGGGGTATCTAATACAGAGCACTCTGATATACATGCAAACATATTAAAACTAAAGAGAGAGGTAGCCGCAATACAAGAATAGGAACTTTACCAACCAACTCTCAACATTAAACAGATCATCTAGAGGGAAAATCAACAAAGAAATATTGGATTTAAGCTGCACTATAGAGCAGATGGACCAAACAGACATTTATAGAACATTTAACGAAACAACCACAGAATACACATTCTTATCATCAGCACATGGAAAATTCTTAAAGACAGACCACATATTAGACCAGAAAACAAGTCTCAACAGATTTTTAAAAATCAAGCATTTATCTTTTTTTCATGTTACAAACAATCCAATTCTACTCTTTTAGCTATTTTGAAATACACAATACTTTATTGTTGACTGTAGTCAACCTGTTGTGCTATCAAATACTAGATCTTATTTATTCTATCTATATTTTTGTATCCACTTACCATGTTATCTTCACCCCATCACTACCTACCTTTGCCAGCTTCTGGTAACAATCCTTCCACTCTATCTCTGTAAGTTCAATAGCTTTAATTTTTAGTTTCCACAAATAAGTGAGAACATATGAGTTTGTCTTCTGTGCCTGACTTATTTCACTTAACATAGTGACCTCTAGTTCCATCCATGATGTTGCAAATGACTCGATCTCATTCTTTTTTATGGATGAATAGTGTTTCATTGTGTATATATACTACTTTTTCTTTATCCATTCATCTGGCGATGGACACTGGTTGCTTTCAAGTCTTGGCTAATTGAATAGTGCTGCAATAAACATGGAAGTGCAGATATCTCTTCACTATACTGATTTCCTTTCTTTTGGGCATATACCTAACAGTGGGATTGCTGGATCATATGGTAGCACTATTTTTTGTTGTTGAGATGGAGTCTCATTTTGTCACCCAGGCTGGAGTTCAGTTGTGCGATCTCAGATCACTGCAAACTCCATCTTCCTGGTTCAAGCGATTCTTCTGCCTCAGCCTCCTGAGTATCTGGGATTACGGGCACCCACCACCATGCCTGGCCATTTTTTGTACTTCTAGTAGAGACAGGGTTTCACCATGTTGGCCAGGCTGTTCTTGAACTCCTGACCTAAAGTGATCTGCCTACCTCAGCCTCCCAAAGTACTGGGATTATAGGCATAAGCCACTATGCCTACCCATGGTAGCACTATTTTTAGTTTTCTGAGGCTACTCCAAACAGTTCTCCATAGTGGTTGTACTAATTTATATTCCCACTAAAGGTGCATGAAGGTTCCCTTTTCTCCACATCTTTGCCAGCATTTGCTATTGCCTGTCTTTTGGATAAATGTTTTTAACTGGGGTGAGATATCAGTGTAATTTTTGTTTATATTTATCGGATGATCAGTGATGCTGAGCACCTTTTCATATGATTGTTTGCCATTTGTATGTCTTCTTTTGATAAACGTCTATACAGATATTATACTCAATTTTTTTTTTTTTTTTTTTTTTTTTGAGACAGAGTCTTGCTCTGTTGCCAGGAGTGATCTCGGCTCACTGCAACCTCTGCCTCCCGGGTTCAAGTGAGTCTCCTGCCTCAGCCACCAGAGTAGCTGGGACTGGGACTACAGGTGTGCACCACCATACCCAGCTAACTTTTTGTATTTTAGTAGAGACGGGGTTTCACCATGTTGGCCAGGATGGTCTTGATCTCCTGACCTCATGATCCACCCACCTTGGCCTCCCAAAAAGTGCTGGGATTACAGGCATGAGCCATCATGCCTGGTCCTATTATACCCATTTTAAATCAGATTATTAATTTCTTTTTTCCTATAGAGTTGTTTAAAATCCTTATGTATTCTGGCTATTAATCCTTTGTCAAGATAGTTTGCAAATATTTTCTCCCATTCTGTGAGTTGTCTCTTCACTTTGTTGTTTCCTTTCTTGTGCAGAAGCTTTTTACATTAGTGCGATCCCATTTGTCCATTTTTACTTTAGTTGTCTGTGCTTGGGGGGTATTGCTCAAGAAATATTTGCTCAGCCCAGTGTCCTGGAGAGTTTCCTCAATGTTTTCTTTTAGTCGTTTCATAGTTTGAAGTCTTAAATTTATGTCTTTAATTCATTTTGATTTGAATTTTGTATATGGCAAGAGATAGGGTTCTAGTTTTATTCTTCTGCATATGGATATCCAGTTTTCCCGGAATCATTTATTAAAGAGACTGTGCTTTCCTCAACGTATGTTTTTGACATCTTTGTTGAAAATTAGTTCACTGTAGAAGTATGGGTTTCTTTCTGGGTTCTCTATTCTGTTCCATTGGTCTATTTGTCTCTTTTTATGCCAGTATCATGCTGTTTTGGCTACTATCGCTTTGTAGTATAATTTGAAACAGGTAATGTGATTCCTCCAGTTTTGTTTTTTTTGGTCAGAAATGCTTTGACTATTGTGGGTCTTTTGTGGTTTCATATGAATTTTAGGATGATTATTTTCTATTTCTTTGAAGAAGGTCATTGGTATTTTGATAAGGATTGCATTGAATCTGTACATTGCTTTAAGTAGCATGAGCATTTTAACAATATTGATTTCTTCAATGCACAAACATGGAATATCTTTCCATTGTTTATGTACTATTCAGTTTCTTGCATCAATGTTTTATAGTTTTCATTGTAGAAATATTTTACTACTTTGGTTAAGTTAATTCCTAGGTATTTGATTTTGTTTGTTGGGTATTGTAAATGGGGCTACTTTTAAAATTACTGTTTCAGATTGTTTCTTGTTGGTAATAGAAATGCCATTATTTTTTATATGTTTATTTTGTATCTGGCAACTTGTTTATTAGTTGAAACATACAAAATTATCTTGAATTTGTTTATTAGTTCTAATAGTTTTTTGGTAGAGTATTTTCCAAATATAAGATTATATTATCTGCAAACAAGTATAATTTGACTTCTTCCTTTCCAATTTGCATGCCGTTTATTTCTTCATCTTGTCTAATTGCACTAGCTAGTACTTCCAGTATTATGTTGAATAACAGTAGTGAAAGTGGATATCCTTGTGTCCCCGATCTATGAGAAAAGGCTTTCAATTTTTCTGGATTCAGTATGATATTAGCTGTAGTTCTGTCCTATATAGATTTTATTGTGTTGGGGTATGATCCTTTTATACCTAGTTTACTGGGGGCATTTATCATGAAGTGATGTTTAATTTTATCAAATGCTTTTAAGCATCAATTGAAATGATCATATGATTTTGTCTTTCATTCTGTTGATATGATGTATCACAGTGGTTGATTTGTGTGTGCTGAATATCTTTGCAGCCCTGAAATAAATCCCACTTGGTTATGATGAATGATCTTTCTAATGTGTTTTTGCATTAGGTTTGCTAGTATTTTATTGAGGATTTTTGCATCAATGTTAACCAGGATATTGACTTATAATTTTCTTTTTTTAATGTGTCTTTTTCTGATTTTGACATCAGGATACTAGTGACCTCATAGAATGTGTTTGGAAGTATTCCCTCTTCCTGTATTTTTTGGAATAGTTTGAGTAGGACTGGTATTAGTTCTTCTTTAAATGTTTGTAGAATTTATCAGTGAAGATTGGGTCCTGAGCTTTTCTTTGCTGGGAGATCTTTTACTACAGCTTCAAGCTTGTTACTTATTTTTGGTCTGTTTAGGTTTTGGATTTCTTCATGGTTAGATATTGGTAGGTTATATGTGTCTAGGAATTTATCCATTTCTTCCAGGTTTTCCAATGTATTGGCATATAGTTGCTGATAGTAGTCGCTAGTTATCCCTTGAATTTTTGTAGTTTGAGTTACAATGTCTGCTTTTTCATGTCTGATTTCATTTGCATGCTCTCTCTCTTTTTTTTCCTCAGTCTGGCTGAAGGCTTGTCAATTTTGTTTATCTTTTCAAAAAATCAAGTTTTCATTTTATTAATCTCTTGTATTATTTTCTTCATTTCAATTGTTTTTATTTTCACTGTAATTCTTATTCCTTTTCTACTAATTTTAGGTTTGGTCTGTGCTTGAGTTTCTAGTTCTTTATGATGCATTCTTAGGTGGTTTATTAGTTTTCCATTTTTGGATGTAGGTGCTTATAGTTATATCTTATTATTGCTTTCACCATATCCTATTCATTTTGGTATGTAGCATTTCCATTATCATTAATTTCAAGAATGTTTTCAATTTTCTTCTTAATTTCTTTTTTTACCCACTGGTCATTCAGAACATATTGTTTACTTACCAAGTGTTGGTAAAGTTTCCAGAATTTCCCATTATTGACTTCAAATTTTATCCCATAGTGTTCAGAGAAGATACTTGATGTAATTTTTGTTTTTTGAGCTTTTAAAGATTTATTCTGTGGCCTAAAATATGATCTGCCTTTGAGAATGATCTATATGCTGAAGAAAAGAATGCATATTCTGTGGCCCCTGGATGAAATGTTCTGTAAATATCTACTAGGTCCATTTGGTCTATAGTTCAAATTCAGTCTTATGTTTCTTGGGAGATCTGTCTGGGGGATCTGTTCAGTGCTGATAATGAGGAGTCAAAATTTCCAGTTGTTATTATATTGAAGTTTATCTCACTCTGAGCTCTCAGAATATTCGCTTTATATATCTGTGTGCTCCAGTGTTGGGTGCATATATGTTTACAGTTGTTATATCCTTTTGCTGAATTGACAACTTTCAGCCACTCTGTCTTTTTTTATTATTTTTAAAACTTTTGTATTTCCATAGGTTTTTGGGGGACGGGTGGTATTTTGTTACATGAGTAAGTTCTTTAGTGGTGATTTGTGAGATTTTAGTGTACCAATCACCTGAGCAGCATACACTGAACCCAATTTGTAGTCTTTTATCTCTCACATCCTTCCCACCCTACCACCTTGAGTCCCCAAAGTGTACTGTTTAATTCTTATGCTTTTGTATCCTCATATCTTAGCTCCCACTTATGAGTGAGAACACACAATATTTGGTTTTCCATTCCTAAGTTACTTTACTTGGAATAATCATCTCCGATCCCATCCAGGTTGCTGTGAATGACATTAATTCATTCCTTTTTATGGCTGAGCAGTATTCCATCATATATATATTACACCACAGTTTCTTTAACCACTTGTTGATTGATTTGGGCTGGGCCTACATTTTTGCAATTGTGAATTGTGCTGCTGTAAAAATGCATGTACAAGTATCTTTTTCATATAATGACTAATTTTTGGCTGGGTAGATACTCATTAATGGGATTGCTGGATCAAATGGTAGTTCTACTTTTAGTTCTTTAAGGAATCTTCATACTGTTTTCCATAGTGGTTGTACTAGTTTACATTCCCACCAACAGTGTAAAAATGTTCCTTTTTCACTGCCTATACACCAACATCTATTATTTTTTGATTTTTCAATAATGGCCATTCTTGCATGAGTAAAATGGTATCACATTGTGGTTTTGATTTGCATTTCCCTGATCATTAGTGATGTTGAGCAGTTTTTCATATGTTTGTGGGCCATTTGTATATCTTCTTTTGAGAATTCTCTATTCATGTCCTTAGCCCACTTTTTGATGGGATTGCTTATTTCTTGCTAATTTATTTGAGTTCCTTGCAGATTCTGTATATTAGTTCTTTGTCAGATGTATAGATTGTGAAGATTTTCTCCCGCTCTGTGGGTTGTCTGTTTACTCTGCTGACTGTTGCGTTTGCCATGCCAAAGCTCTTTAGTTTAACTAATTCCTACCTATTTATCTTTGATTTTGTTGCATTTGCTTTTGGGTTCTTGGTCATAAAATCTTTGCCTAAGCCAATGTCTAGAAGGGTTTTTCCAATATTATCTTCCAGAATTGTTATAGTTTCAGGTCTTAGATTTAAGTCCTTGATCCACCTTGAGTTGATTTTTATATAATGGGAGAAATGAGGATCCAGTTTCATTCTCCTATATGTGGCTTGCCAATTATCCCAGTACCTTTTGTTGAATAGAGTGTCCTTTCCCCACTTCATGTTTTTGTTTGCGTTGTTGAGGATCAGTTTGCTGTAAGTATTTGGAGCTGCAGGAGGGGTGACATAACCACCCCTGTAGCTACCACCACGGGGACTGCACTGGGTCAGACATGAAACCAGCATAGCACAGATTACCCAAGGTCCATGGTAACACTGTCTACCTACCATCTATGTTCACTTAAGACCCCAGGTCTCTACAATCAGAAGGGTGGTGAATCCAGCTAGTCTGTGTCCTTCCCTTCAGGGTGGTGATTTTTCCCCTGACCGTGGGTGATCCAGGGATGCTATCCATCAGCCAAGTCCTGGGGTCAGAAACCTTAGGAATCTACCTGGTGCTGTATTGTCCTGCAGCTGAGCTGGCTGGCACCCAAGGCAAAATACAAAGTCCTTCCCACTCTTCCCTTCCCTTTCCACAAGCAGAGAAGCCTCTTGCTGTGGCCACTGCTGACCCTGGCCCATGAAGAGTACTGCCTGGCTACCATCAATGTTCACTCAAGCCCCAAGGGCTCTTCAGCTTGTCGTGAATTCTGTGAGGCCTGGGGCTCTCCCTTTGTAGTTCTGGGCTCCCCTCTAGCTCAGGGCATGCCTAGAAATACCATCCAAGAGCTAAGGCCTGAAATCAGAAACCCCTACAGCCCACTTGGTGCTCTACCTCATTGTGGGCAAGCTGGTACCTAAGCTGTAAGACAAAGACCCTTTTACTCTTTCTTCTCCTTTTCTCAAGCAGAAGGAATCTTTTCCCATAGTCACCACTGTTGGGAATGTGCTAGGTCCCACCTGAAGCAAGCACATCTCTGAGCGTCACCCAAGGCCCATGGCGAGTAGTGCCTAGCTGCCACTGCTGACTATTCAGGGCCCATGTCAACAGGTGATGAATCCTCCCAGGATGAGGTTCTTGCCTTCAAAGCAGTGGGTTCCTTTCTGGCCCATGGTGTGTCTAGAAGAGTTGTCTGGGAGCTAGGGCCTGGAATTGGGGCCCCAGGACTCTGCCTGGTGCCCTATCCGACTGTGACTCAGGTGGTATCCAAGTTGCAAGACAAAGTCCTCTTTCCTTTCTTCTTCTTAAGCAGAAGTAAGGAGTCTCCCCAGAGCTGTGAGCTGAGCTGCTATGAATTGGGAGAGGGGTGTCATGAGCACGCACCTTGGCCACATCATCTGGTATCTTACTAGGTTGTATGACCCCAAAGTCCAGCAGCTCTGAGCCCAGCACGGCACCAGGACTTGCCTAGAAATTGCAGTCCAGGTGGCCTGGCCTGACTTTCAAGTTTGTTTAGAACCACAGAGCACTTTAGCCTGTGGTGGTGAGGTTTGGCAGAGTCCAGGTTTCAATTGCTGTGACAGGCAGTTCCCCCCTGGATACGGCTGGTCTAAATGATCCCTCTGTGTGTGCCAGATGAGTTCTGCCTGGTGTTGCTTCCCATGGTGACAGGGCAGCACTTAGTTCCAATGCCGAGTCCCACAGTCACTGTGCTTTCCCATTCCCAACTGCACAGATTCTCTGTCTCCACCATGCAGCCATTGCTGGGGGCTGGGGGAAGAGTGGCATTGGTAATTCAAGACTTTCTTATCCTCTTCAGTGCCCCTTTCAGGGATGTGACATTAAAGCCAGGTATAGTGATTGCTCATCTAACTTTTCATTCCTATGAAGGTACTTTTCTGTGTGGATAGTTATTGAGTTTTGTGTTTCTGTGGGGAGACAATGGTGGAGGCTTCTATTCAGCCATCTTTCTCTGCCTCCCTCTCCACTACTAAGGTGTATACTTCTTAATTGAGGAATTTAATTAATTTACATGTAAGATTACTAATAATAGGTAACAACTTACTCCTTTGTTACATGGTTTCTAGTGCTTTTATACAGCCTTTGATGCTTTCTTCCTCTCTCATTTTTTCTTTGTGGCTTTGTCATTTTCTGTTGTGATAAGGTTTTCTTTCTTATTTGGGTAACTGAGGGTCTTCATTACTTCCTTTATAAATTTCAATGTTCTTCCTTAGGTACTTTACTCAAAGTATAGCTATGCGTTTTTCTGTTTTGGTTCTTCTTTGTAAAGGAGAGGAGCATTGGGCACCTCTAGCCAGCCATCTAGATGCTGTCCTAAAGACTTTTTTGAGAACCACGAATCCATAATCAGTGCTGGTATAGTTGAAAGGAGAGTGGTTAAGCATGTGTACTCTGACCAGTGGTCAGATCTAAGTTTTGCCCCTCATTGTGTGGCCCTGAATTTGCTTCTTCACTTTTCTGATCTGTAAAATGGGAATAATTTAGTACTCGCTTCAGAGGTTTATTGTACAGACAAGATAATGCATTAAGAGAGCTTAGCACAGCAGTTGGAACTTAATGTTTATTAAGTGTTAAATATTATTACAATTGCTTTGTATATCAGTAACTTGTTATATAATAGACTTTCAATTAAATGTCCTAATGAAGAAGAAGGTATTGGTTTGAGGGGCTAGTAGAGAGAATTTTGAGTTTCTAAAAATTCATAATTGACCTTTAATATTCAACCTAAAGTTGAAGCAGATTCCTGGATGCAGCTGCAGGTGAAATGTTGATGCTAGAATAGCACAATTCATTTGCTGGTCTTCTTCTGACCCCATATATGTCTTGACAGGCATTCAGTGAATTAGAATCTATAAGAGAGTCAAAGGCCAAGAGTTTGTTGGAATGTTACAGCTTTTGTATGAGACCTGCAAACCTGGTGTCAAATGTCCTTAGTTTAATATTGCATGTCATCCCTCGGCCAGTGGGCAAGCCAAATATACTGTTAGAATATTTTTTGTGGTTCTATTTAAAATCCATATTCAGCAGAAAGGCTCACTGAGTTTATTTGAAGGGTTGAATCAATCTCTCTCTCCCTCTCTCACCCCCTTCTTTCCCCCCTCCCTCTTTCCTTCTTTCCATATTTCTCTCTCCCTGCCCTGTTTTTTTTTTTTGTTTTGTTTTTTTTTTTGTTTGTTTGTTTTACGTGTACACATGCTATGTGTTTCCCAAAGTGTGATCCATAGAACATTTGCATCAACCTGAGGTGCTCGGTGAAAATAGAGATTCCTGAGCACTGACCTAGATGTAATAAATCAGAATCCCTAGAAGTGGAGTTAGAAAGTCTACATTTAAAAATAATTTCAGGCCGGGCGTGGTGCCTCACGCCTGTCATCCCAACACTTTGGGAGGCTGAGGCGGGCGAATCACGAGGTTAGGAGTTCGAGACCAGCTTGACCAACATGGTGAAACCCTGTCTCTACTAAAAATACAAAAATTAGCCGAGTGTGGTGGTGCTCACCTGTAATCCCAGCTACTCAGGAGGCTGAGGCAGCAGAATCGCTTGAACCCAGGAGATGGAGGTTGCAGTGAGCCGAGATCATGCCACTGCACTCCAGTCTGGGTGACAGAGCAAGACTCTGTCTCAAATAAACAAAACAAAACAAAACAAAAAAATAGTTCCACTATTGTGGTGAATATTAAGCTTGGCAAATACTACCACAAAAGACTGTCCATCCCATATGATAGTAAGGATGGTTTTATTTGTTGATTATGATTAATCAGTAGAAAAGTTTATAATATTCACATCAGAATTCCCCTGGCTCCATAAATTTTAATCCAAAGCCACACATATTTCAGAGCTTGTGTTATGCTATTCCATCCCATTATCAGCCTATGTACAGTAAAAAACAGCTAGGAATGAAATGTGGTTTAACATGATTTATTAATAATTGTCACTATATTTTTACATATGCACAGAGCTGCATGCTTTAAGGATATAAAATTGGAAAGCAATATGATTCCTGATTTAAGGTAGCTCTCATTATGGTGAACTGGCTTAACCAAGAGCCATACCCCTGTGCATCATTTTGAATGAGTGCTGCTGGAGTCTGTTCTTAGGTTAAAGCAAATCACCATGATCCACTCATCTCTTTGATTCAAAATCCATAGCTAGTAATCTCAGATGTAACATCAGTAACTGAAAGACACCAAAGTTAACATAATTCAAATAAGTTTAGACCAGTGCCCAACCTATGAAAGGACATCAGTGACAAGGAGCATTAAGATTCTGTTCTAAGTGTCTGTACATGAATTTTTAGTATCAGCCAACTCAATAGGGCTGACAGCTTTTCCCTATTTCACCTATCTCTAACTTGGTTTGGATAAATGACTCTGGTTTCTATTTTTGGCCTTCATTTGACACCTTACTCACCATCTCCTGTCTCTGAACCTTACCTAGTACCTTATGCTCATCCAGAACTGTTTACTATACCTACTGTTTTCTTGCCAACTTTGCTCATCCACAAAGGATAAATGACTTTAGTGACCATCCAAAGAAAGAGCCAGCACCCTTTCAGGTCTGTAAATATGCACACCAATTACACCCATTGATTGAGTGTAATAACTTGCTATTGAAGTACAAGAATTAGTTACCCATGTGCTCTTTCATAAAGTCCAGCTCTTGGAAGAGTGTACTGATGATATGATTACTTTTTACAGCTAATAATAAGCACTACTATCTACATCATGAAGAAAAACCAGCTGATCCTTTAATGAGGGTTTCATCCATAACTTTACAAAGGATAACAAGGAAAAATATATGACTTGGTTTTTGGTGTCAGAACTCTAAAATTTCAACTAAGCCTTAGTTCTTATTACAGGGGAATAAATGGAAGTTAATATTTATTGTGTACCTACACTCTGCAACTTACACAAGTAGCAAGTGGCCCAGCTGGGATTTGAAATGAGGTCTATCTGATATACTAGATGTTGGAAGTAGATTTTTATTTTCTTATGGCCACAAATGGCTTCCTCCAAGGAAAATCCACTTTAACAATTAATTATCTGGAGCAGCAACAATACACATGGAACCTCAACTTATAAACATGTTTGTCCTCAACTATAAATTGTGTTTGGCCTTTAACTCTGATGATCTGTGTTTATGTACATGGGTTTTAATTGTACCAGCAGAGTTTCTAAATCAAGTAAGAATTACCTATGATTAAAAAGAACAACAACAAAACAATCTCTTGTGATTTTTTACTGTAAATGTTTGAGTTACATTTGTTACATGTCTCTATCACTTTATGCTATC
Source organism: Theropithecus gelada (assembly GCF_003255815.1). Classification (NCBI taxonomy): domain Eukaryota; kingdom Metazoa; phylum Chordata; class Mammalia; order Primates; family Cercopithecidae; genus Theropithecus; species Theropithecus gelada. The sequence goes on along the minus strand of NC_037689.1, from coordinate 115,275,229 downwards.
TATTGATGTGAAGACAAATTGTCCCTGTGACAATGTTCTGTTTTAGAATGTATTGCCTTTGTGGGAGGTACAGCAGACTGTGATGAGGACTCTGATAAGGACTTTGGAGAAAGATGGTAGTTCTGATGAGGCTTGTGAGAGAAATATATTAGTGCAGTCAGAGTGAGCATAACTCTAACCTGAATATGTTGATATTGATTTGAGGGACTGTCTTCTAAAACGAGTCAGTTAAAATAAGGAATTAACCAAAGGAATTTTTTTGATGTTAGTAAGTGCATAGAACACTTAAGAAAGCTTTCTTTCTGACACTGAGAGAGACAGCGAGCAGTTTCAAATGGGCTTTGTAGGAAAATACAAAAACTTCAGAGCAGGAAGATATATGAGCTTTAAAGGCTGAATTTTAACTGAAAATAAGCCTCTGGAAGCCAACAAAACCTCAACTTGGATAAAAATAAATATCTATATAAACATATTTGAATTAAAGTTGCTAATTAAAAATACACATCACTAGTTATTGAGGGGACCTATTAGACTGGCAGATTATAAACATTTTGCTAATCTTCACACCACTAACACTAACACTAGAGGATGTTCATATCCCTATTTTACTGAAGGGTAAACTGAGAAAGGTACAGAGACTTTTTCAACATTGTGCAAATAAGTATCAGGCTCTGAATGCAGCTTGGCCAAACTCTACAACATGGACTCTTCGCATCTGTCTTAGTCTGTTTGGGCCGAGATAACAAAATACAGGCATACTCTGTTTTATTATACTTTGTAGACATTGTGTTTTTTACAAACTCAAGGTTTGTGGCACCCCTACGGTGAGCATTTCTATTGGCACCATGTTTTTCCAACAACATGTACTCACTTTGTGTCCCTGTGTCACATTTTGGTAGTTCTCACACTGTTTCAAACTTTACTGCAACATGTATTCTGGTGATCTCTGATCAGGGATCTTTTATGTTACTGTTGTAATTGTTTTGGAGTTTCACAAGTTGAACCTGTAGAAGAAAGTGAACTTAATTGATAAATGTATGTATTCTGTCTACTCAACCAACCAGATGTTGTTCCAACTCTCTCTATCTCCATGGGCCTTCCTATCCCCTAAGACACAATAATATTGAAATTAGGATAATTAATAAATCTACTATGCTCTCTAAATGTTCAACTGAAAGGAAGAATTGCACATCTCTCACTTTACATCAAAAGCTAAACATGATTAAACTTAGTGAGGAAAGCACGTTGAAACCTGAGGTGGGCCAAAAGCTAGGCCTCTTGTGCCAAACAGCCAAGTTGTGAATAAAAAGGAAAAATTCTTGAAGGAAATTAAGAGCGATACTCTAGTGAACGCATAAATGATAAGATAGTGAAACAGCCTTATTGTCAATATGGAGAAAGTTTGATGGTTTGGATAAAAGAGTAAACTAGCCATAGTATTCCCTTAAGCCAAAGCCTAATCCAGAGCGAGGCTACAATTCTCTTCAATTCTGTGAAGGCTGAGAGAGGTGAGGAAGCTGTAGAAGAAAAGTTACAAACTATCAGAGGTTGGTTCCCGAGGTTTAAGGAAAAAAGCTGTCTCTATGTCATAAAAGTGCAAAGTGAAGTAGCAAGTGCTGATGTAGAAACTGCAGCAAGTTATCTATATCTGGCTATGACTGTTGATGAACATAGCTACACTAAAAACAGATTTTCAATGAAGACAAAACAACTTTGTACTGGAAGAAGATGCCATCTAGGACTTTCATAGCTAGAGATAAGTCAATGCCTGTCTTCAAAACTTCAAAGGACAGGCTGATTCTCTTGTTACAGGCTAATGCAGCTGGTGACTTTAAGTTAAAGCCAATGTTCATTTACCATTCCCAAAATCCTAGAGCTCTTAAGAATTATACTCAATCTACTCTGTCTGTGCTCTATAAATGCAACAACAAAGCCTGGATGACAGCACATCTGTTTACAGCATAGTTTACTGAATATTTTAAGCCCACTGTTGACACCTACTGCTCAGGGGGAAAAAAAAAAGATTCCTTTCAAAATGTTACTTCTCACTGACAAGGTACCTGACCACCCAAGACCTCAGATGAAGATGTACAAGGAAATTAATGTTATATTCATGCCTACTAACACAACATCCATTCTGCAGCCCATGGATCAAGGTGGTGATTTTGACTTTGAAGTCTAATTTAGGAACTACATTTCATAGGGTCGTAGCTGCCATAGACAGTGATTCCTCTGATGGATCTGGGCAAAGTAAATTGAAAAACTTCTGGAAAGGATTCACCATTCTGAAAGCCATTAGGAACACTAGTGCTTCATAGGAGAAGGTCAAAATACCATTAACAGAAGTTTGGAGAAGTTGATTTTAGCCCTCATGGGTGACTTTGAGGGGTTCGAGACTTCAGTGGAGGAAGTCACTGCAGATGTAGTAGAAATAGCAAGGAACTAGAAGTGGAGACTGAAGATGTGACCGAATTACTATAATCTCACTATCAAATTTGAACAGATGAGGTGTTGCTTCTTATGGATTAGCAAAGAAAGTGGTTTCTTGAGATGTAATCTATTCTTGATGAAGATGCTGTGAACATTGTTGAAAGGACAACAAAGGAGTTGGAATATTACATAAACTGAGTTGATAAAGCAGCAGCAGGTTTGAGATGATGGACTGCAATTTTGAAAAAAGTTCCACTGTAGGTAAAATGTTATCAGACAGCATTGGATGCTACGAAGAAATGTGTTGTGAAAGGAAGAGTCAATTGATGTGGTACACTTCATTATTGCTATCTTACTTTAAGAAATTGCCAGAGCCACCCCAGCCTTCAGCAACCACCACATGGTCAATCAGCAGCTATGAACATCGAGGCAAGATCTCCCACCAGTTAAAAGATTACAACTTATTGAATGCTCAGATGACTGTTAGCATTTTTTAACCATAAAGTATTTTTAAATTAAGATATATACATTGTTTTTTAAAAATAATGATATTGCGCACTCAATAGACTATAGTGTAATGTAACATAACTTAAAAAAAATTTTGAATTATACTTTAAGTTCTGGGATACATGTGCAGAACATGCAGGTTTGTTACATAGGTATACACCTGCCATGGTGGTTTGCTGCACCCATCAACCCATCATCTACATTAGGTATTTTTCCTAATACTATCCCTCCCCTATCCCCCAACCTCCTGACAGGCCCTGGTGTGTGATGTTCCCATCCCTGTGTCCATGTGTACTCATTGTTCAACTCCCACTTATGAGTGAGAACATGTGGTGTTTGGTTTTCTGTTCTTGTGTTAGCTTGCTGAGAATGATGGTTTCCAGCTTTATCCATGTCCCTGCAAAGGACATGAACTCATCCTTTTTTATGGCTGAATAGTATTCCATGGTGTATATGTGCCACGTTTTCTTTATTCAGTCTATCATTGATGAGCATTTGGGTTGGTTCCAAGTCTTTGCTATTGTGAACAGTGCCACAATAAACATACATGTGCATGTGTCTTTATAGTAGAATTATTTATAATCCTTTGGGTATATACCCAGTAATTGGATTGCTGGGTCAAATGGTATTTCTGGTTCTAATCCTTGAGGAATCGCCACACTGTCTTCCACAATGGTTGAACTAATTTACACTCCCACCAACAGTGCAAAAGCATTCCTATTTCTCCACATGCTCTCCAACATCTGTTATTTCCTGACTTTTTAATGATTGCCATTTTAACTGGTGTGAGATGGTATCTCATCGTTATTTTGATTTGCATTTCTCTAATGACCAGTGATGATGAGCTTTTTTTTTTTTCATGTTTGTTAGCTGCATAAATGTCTTCTTTTGAGAAGTGTCTCTTCATATCCTTCACCCACTTTTTGATGGGGTTGCTTGTTTTTTTTCTTGTAAATTTATTTAAGTTCTTTGTAGATTCTAGATATTAGCCCTTTGTTAGATGGATAGATTGCAAAAGTTTTCTCCCATTCTCTAGATTGCCTGTTCACTCTGATGATAGTTTCTTTTGCTGTAGGCATCATGCTACCTGACTTCAAACTATACTACAAGGCTACAGTAACCAAAACAGCATGGTACTGGTACCACAACAGATATGTAGACCAATGGAACAGAACAGAGGCCTCAGAAATAACACCGCACATCTACAACCATCTGATCCTTGTCACACCTGACAAAAACAAGCAATGGGGAAAGGATTCCCTATTTAATAAATGGTGTTGGGAAAGCTGGCTAGCCATATGCAGAAAACAGAAATTGGACCCCTTCCTTACGCATTATACAAAAATTAACTCAAGATTGATTAAAGACTTAAGTGTAAGACCTAAAATCATAAAAACCCTAGAAGAAAACCTAGGCAGTACCATTCAGGACATAGGCATGGGCAAAGACTTGATGACTAAAACACCAAAAGCAATGGCAACAAAAGCCAAAATTGACAAATGGGATCTAATTAAACTAAAGAGATTCTGCATAGCACAACACAAGTTTTATATGCACTTGGAAACCAAAAAACTCATGTAACTAGCTTTATTGCAATATTCATTTTATTGCTGTGGTCTGGAACTAAACCCACAATATCTCTGAGATATGCCTGTACCACAGACTGGGTGACTTAAAAATTTTTTTTCCTCACATTTTTGGAGGCTAAAAGTCCAAGGTCAAAGTGTTGGCTGATTTGGTTTCTCCAGAAGCCTCTTTCCTTGGCTTGCAGATGGCTGCCTTCTCACTGCGCCCTCACATGACCTTTTCTCTGTGTGCATGCATCCCCAGTACCTTTTCCTCTTTTTTACTGAATATTTTAAAGATACCAGTCCTACTGGAATAGTGGCTTACCCTTATGACCTCGTTTTACCTTGATTATCACTTTAAATGCCCTCTCTCTAAGTACAATAACATTGACGGATATCTTAGTCCTTTTTGTGTTATGACAAAATACCTGAGACCGGATAATTTTTAAGGAAAGTAAATTTATTTTCTAGAGCCTGGAAAGTCCAAGATCAACATGCCAGCAGGTTCCATCTCTGGTTCCAAGATGGTGCTTCATTGCTGCATCCTCTGAATAGGAGGTACATTGTATCCTAACATGGCAAAAGAGCAAGAGAGAAGGAACCCACTCCAGCAAGTCCTTTTTATAGTAGCATTAACTCATTCATGAGCATGGAGCTCTCATCCTCCCAAAAGTCTCTATCTGCCAACACTGTTCAATTGGGGATTAAATTTCCAACATTTTATTGGAGGCAATAAAATGTTCAAACCATAGCGTGGGTTAGGGCTTCAACATATGAATTTGGGAGGACACATCTCAGCCCATAACATCATCCTACCTGACTATCCCTTAGATTCAATCTCGGGGGGATGTGGGAGAGGACTTGAAATGAAACAAGATAGTGAAGGGCCCACTCTATTCAAAAGGCCAAGTATAACTGAAAGGACTATCTTTACTCTGATTGAATTTTAAAATCTTTAAATATGTTGAAGTGAAAACAAACCAACATTGCAAATAATTGGCATTATAAAGCCCATTAAAAGTCTGTTAAGAAGGTGACATAGAAGGGAGCAGCTTAGGTGACAGAGATGGGAGCAGGTCAGATATTGACTGATAGTGCCTGGCAGGGCCAGGGTTGAAAAGAGATTTATCTTTGGGAGGTAGATTGTAAGTCAATGTACAAATTATTAACAGATAAAAGATTTCATGTCTTTGGATTTGCCCTAATAGGTATTTCTTAACTCCAGATTCATTTACTAAGTCCTTATATTGTATTTTTGCTTGTAAATAGCACAGTTTTTAAGAATTTAGTCTCTGACTTACACTCTCTCTAATTTACACTCATTTCTTAGTTGACAGGCAGTTCAATTACAGCTGGCAAATATTAGGTTGCTTTTAGCACTTACTGGCAGTGAAAGCTCAGGGCTGAGGTAAAATTCCTGTGTAAGACCTTCAGAACCTATGTAAGAATTATCACGAATCCTGAACAATAGTGGCAGAACTCGAATGACAAATACCATTTGTGGTGGTCCTTAGGTGATCATGCATTATAGCCCCTGAACTTGGAGTCTGGCTCTGACTCAGTTCTGGGATCCTGCTATTGGTGAACTAATTCAGTACCTCATTTTCCTCACGATGGGGGCTCACCAAATGAACACTACATTTGTTACCTTCTCCAAACTGCTGGGGTTGTCACTCTGTCATAGAAGGAAATTAGATTTGTCTGACATTATATTCTTCATTGTCAGGTTGATAGACTGCTCTGTGTATCTCAAAAATCTTTGCCAATTGATTACTTTCCTTTTTCTTTGCTTCCAGCATTTTTTGAGGTACGAAAGCATAACGCCTCCAATTTCTGACTATTGTTTTTCCCATATTAAGTGCTGCTTTATCTTCTCCCTTTCTTATTTATCATGCTTCTCATAGTTTTCCATGAGCGGGATTCACACTCAGCAAAACTAGAGGTGAGTCAAGTTGATTCTAATGCCTCCCCACTTCCCACTGCTCTTTCCCCGAAGAACTCTTACCTCCATTAGGAATTTAAACTATGATCTTATTCTCATTCCTAGGTGGGCTGAGATTCTTGCCTGGAACGCAACTAATTTTACGTCTCACCTGCCCTCAGGTTTAAGGTAATATCCTTCCATAGTTTTTAACCATTTGAATAGGGAACTCTTAAAAGACTCGGAAACTCTTCAAAGACCAAGGGAATGAGTTTCTATTGGTAGAATTTCACAGAATAGTGTGCATGTAAGTTAGGGGCTTCTTTTTATCTCAGCAGCCCATCCCTTAGAGGCAGTCCCATACTCTAGCAGTTTTCAAGTGAAAAAAGGCATTTTTAGTAGTGGTAGCCTCAATTCCCAGGGGTTTGAAAATTTTTCTCAAGCCAAGAATCTGTTCCAGAATAATTGCTTCGGATATCTCTTGATTCAATAAAAGAGCTAAGGTTTTTGAAATATGCAAATGTATTCGAGCTCATTTTGCTAAGTTGTTCAAGGTCTTCAATGGAAATATGAGAAATCTTCTAGAAAGAAGGATTAAGAATGTGCTAAAATAAAGGGGCAGGGCTTGTGAAGACTGTACAATTAGTTACTTATTAAGTAAGCTTAGCCACGTAACTACTGGGGTCCCAAAATACTGTATATCAGAGTTGGAAGGGATCTGAGAGGTTCTCTACCTGTTTCTGTAATGGAAGGTAATGTGGGATAATGGGAGAAAAAAAGGAACATGTACTTTGGAGTCAGATGGACCTAGGTTTGAATCCCACGCTTAGTGGGTGACCTTGGGAAAATGAGAACGTTTTTGGGTCTCGGTTTCCACTTCTGAAAAATGAAGATGACAGTGCCTTCTAATAGGGGCTGTTGTGAGGATTGGAGATTATGTATATCTAAAGCACATTATAGGTGTTAAGGAAATGGTATCTATTGTTATTATCATCACCATAAGATTATAGATGAGGAAACTGAAGAGTAGAGGTTAAATGACTTACTCAAGGTAATTTAGCATGTTATTTAAAAATGGACTAGAACACAGGTCTTACATGTCTCTGACTCCTTGGCTTATCACAGCACATTACACTGCCTCATCAACTGCCATATAGGGGAGACAGCCCTTTATATGAAAATGGCAAATTGAGGCAATAAATAAAAGTTCAATCTAGTAAAGCATGAGTACACTGTTCTTCCTCTTTGTACTCTAAAAAATATTTTCTCAGTACAAAGTTGGTAGACTAACAGAAGGAGTCTTGGAAGTCACCTTCCAGAAAGAGAATGATGAATGCTATGTGGCTATAGGGCTTGTTTTCTTGAAAGAAATAACCAGTAGTATTTTTGTGAGGTTGTACAATCATCATTTTAAATGGAAAACTTTGAATTTCTTTGATTCTAAATCATTTTGATATCTCTTGTCTACAAGTATTCACCTATTTGATAGATGAGGAAATCAAGGTGTACAGAGGTGAGGGACTTGCCCAATGCCATAAAGATAGTAAGTTGCAGAATCATAATTAAAACCAAAGTCTTCTGACTCAATTCAGAGCATTTTCTATCTATCCCACTTGAATTGCTCATATTTAAAAACGCTTTTTCTTGCCTTTTGGATGTCAAACTTTTGAAAAATAACTGGGTATGGACATGACCATCCCTTAGGACTATTTGAGACAATGTTACTCAGATATTTTCACTGTTAGCAAATGGCACTATCAACTTGAGCTTTTTCTTGATTCTGAAGTTTTTTTAATATAGCTGACTGGTGACCCAGATTCCTTCCTCCATATCCCACTCTGGCTCTGATGCAGATTTAAGTTCCTGTTTTGATCTCCTGCTTTGCCCCGTGGTCTGCTGTGGATATATTTCCACCCATGAGAAGACTTAGCCTTCACTTAGCCCTGAAGATCTTAGAATTGGACCTATTTAGTAGGCTACTGATACACATCAAGGGTTTTTTGCCCATCTGTCTTGTTTTCTTTTGTGCTCAGTTCCTGTCCCTGGGGTTGTTTCCTGGAATCTGGACCACTTGCTTGCTACTTCTACTGTTGGGGACTTACTGGTGAATTCTAAACCTTCCTCTTGACATGATGTGGTAACTAATCCTGTTATATACCTGATAAGGGATCTTGGAAACTCTCAGAGGAACTTGATGATACCCCAGGGCCAAGTTGACAATTGCAAAACTGTTCTGAAGGTTATAGTAGAAAACATATGTTTCTCTATAGCAACAGAAGGCTAGCTGTAACCAAAACATTGACTGGGAGAGATACTGGCACCTCTCCTAGGTTGTAGAATTTTTTAGAAGAATTTTACAAATGATTTTTTTTATTGCTGTATGGCAGCCCAATAAAAATACCACTAATAGCACTTACCTAAGCTGGACAAGCACCAACAATATTTTATAATCTTACCTTTGGAAGTAGTAAATCTTTGAGTTAAAACCATATATCATTAATATGACAAAAATGAAGATTGTTAAACCTCTTGCCTTGGTATGATTTATTTCCTGACAGTTGATACTGAGGACTAACTGGAAGGGGTGTCTACTATACTGTGTGATTTTAGTCTGGAAGAGGTTGACATTGGAGGCAGTAGAAGTAAAGATGAGTTTCCTGGAATTTCTTTGTACCATCTATATTCAAGTCACTTAATATCACACAAACTATTTCTCTGAAATTTAATTCGACTCCCAAGAGTAAACATTTTTTACTCTCACCACTGTACTTTTGCCTCCTGACCAAATTTTCTTGTTTGTAAAAGGAAAAGAGCTATTGTATTGTAGGTCCTTTTGGAGAACAGGAAGGAGAACAACAACAAGTGGGCTCTCATTGAGGTAAAAACAATTCTGGACAACCATATTATGAATGATAGCTGGATGTAGCTAGGAGAACTTGAAAGGAACGAACCCTGACAGGAACTACTGAGGAACAAAAACTTACACTGAGCTGTACTCACACTAAGCCATGGCCCCCTAAGGCATACGTAACGCCTGGAATACTGTTTTCCCTGAACTCCATTTTCTTTCTGGTTTCATGGGGCCCTCTATTTCAGCTGTAAAGGTTATGACTCAAAATACGTTTTGGACCAAAGGCCTATAGCCCTCTTTTCTCTTCTCCTCAATATACATATAAATACATACATACACTTTCTCTCTCTCTCTCTCTCTCTCTGTCTCTGTCTCTCTCTCTCTCTGTCTCACACACACACACACACACACACACAACTTAACACTCTCAGATTTTATTACCAAAAAGTCTCTATTACTTGTACCTGTTACTCTTAGTTTGAGATGGGTCCTGAAGAGCTGAGGCCAAGGATTTGTCATTCATTCATCCACTGAGTCATTAAACAAATACTCAAGTTCTTACAGTTTGCCAGACAATTTATTTGGCTTTGAGACACTTTGTTTGACACTTTATTTGCCAGACACTTTATTTGCTTCTAACAACAATGTGTTTGAAGCTAAAAAAGAAATACAGAATGTTATGAAAATATGGGATATAGGAACATCAGGTAGGATAGGAGAGGGTGACTGAGTTAAGGAAGGCTTCCCTGAGACCTGCATAATAAGTGGAAATTAGCTAGGTGAATAGCTAATTTCCTGCAGAGGGGGAAGGCATGTGTGAAGGTTCTGATATGAAGGAGCATAACTGGTTTATCATGAGTGAAAAGTAGAATACAGAAACATTAGTTGGAGAGGTTGGCCCAAACCAGATCATGCAAGATCTTATAGACAAGAGAGTAAGTATTTGCATGCATTGAATCATACTTCCCAAACTTTAGGCCCTGCTTCTCTTATTGTCCAGGTTTTGAGGTTCTTCTACTATAATATTAGTTTGCTATTCTGGAAGCCCCATTTAAGAGGAGACAATCAGTATCACAGGACCAAAGGTGGCTGTGCAGATGGTGAGCATAGGATTTGTCCATTTTATGAAGGGGGGGACCATTTAGAGCTGGCTATTTCAGGATAGGCAAACCAATGTACTCCGTTACCATGGGAAATAATCTTAGAAACTGTGTTACTTGTTGTCAGGAAATGGTATACGTAAACTATTTCTATGAGATGGGTCTAATTATGCAAGGTCGAGGATGGATTAATCAAATTCCTAGATTATTTCTTAATATCCATGCCTTACTTTGTCTTGCATCTTGAGCACTGGTATCTAGCATATGTTAGCCACTTAATAAGTACCTGTAAAATGAATTGATATAGGTTTGTAATCTTACATTGGTAGAAGCCTGTGAGGATAGCTATCATAAATCTTCAGAAACTGGCTCCTGCAGCCATTGTTACAGAACTTGGCTGACTGAACGACTGTTTATATGATCTAATAATGTTTTTCTCAAAACAAATGGGTCAGGGTAGGAGCCAACTGAGAATTGTAAATGGTAGATCTCATGGACTCAGGGATCCTCGAACATGACATCTCGGAGACCCTAGATTGAGGTACCATATGTCATCTAGATCTGCTACATCTATGATGATTTCACTAGAATATTAAAAATAATAATTTGTGTGTTGGGAAGAAGTTTGCATTTTTGTGAAGGAAAATTTATTTAGCTGCTGCTAAGGTGTTAAGGTGCTACTGAGAAAAACATTTATCATTATTTGCTAGAGCCATCAAGTCTTGCCTCTGCATGGCTCAATGAACTTTCATATTTAACGACAGAAGAGGAAAGTAGTAAGTCAGAAAAGTGAGATACCAAGCAACAATTCTTCCACTGGGTGGTGGAGTGTCCTAGTCTTTTTACTCAACATTTCACTAGGTGTTAAGTGCTGATTATCAGTAAAATCAAGTCATTTTCTTTGAGTCATGCTATTCCAGAAGGCATTTGGCAAGAAACAGATGGAGTGAGAGTATAAACATTTTTTTTTTTTTGAGACGATAGAGGAATAAGAACTCTAGCTTCTGAACTCAGTCTCAACTTACTTGCAAACAGACTTCCAGAAGTTGGGCTTGTCTTTTTAGAACTTCTGACCAAAAGATATTCTGGGGCATTCTGAGAAGTTACCAGGTTTGTTAGGCAAAGGCAAGATGCTATGTTCAGGAGAGAAGAAATTCAGAGTGATTGAGGCAGGATTCATCTTGTATGGATGGATTAGGCATTTGCTTTGTGGAAAGAGTTGAGAGTTTCCTCCACAAAAAAGGAATATCTTACAAGCCTTCAGCAGAGCCTGATATTCCAGAAGCCAACTAAGTAATTGAAGGTCATCAATTTACTGAGAGTTAATTCACCAAAAATGATCTTACTTAATGATTAATTGGCCAAGTCACCAAACTACTGATTGTGTTTTGAAGTTTTACTGTGTTTTGCTGCAGCCATCTTTCAGCCAGCATAGGGTGGGGGGAGAGGAGTAGGGTGAGAGTTATAGGGAGATTCTGCCCCTTTGAGATAACAGCATACCTCTCCTTCCTCTAAAATAGTTTAAATATGCATTCACCAAAACTTGTTTCAATTAACTACTTTAAAAGTTTTAAAAAATAATTTATGCTATATGTGATGTGTGTTAGTTAGGAGAGGATAGATTATGTCGCAGTAAGTAATTAACCTTAAAATCTCAGTGTCCTAATATAGCAAAGGTTTATTTCATATGTATGATGGACATAAATGCAGTTTGAGTTTGGTGAGAAAGCTCTACTATACAAGATATTCAGGGACCCAAGCTGCTGAAGGAAGAACCTAGGCTGATGAAGACTCTATCATCTTTTAACTACACTATTGGAACACATGCCAGAGTAGGAGAAGAGACTAGAGAATCACAAAAGATTGTTTTAGGGTAGAAGTGATATGCACAACTTCTTTTCATGTTTCTTTAGTCAGAACTAGTTATATATCCCTATCTAATTGCAGAGTGGCTAAGTCCCTTTTATGGAAAGGACAACAGAAACTGTTCACTGCTAGTGGTATCTACACAGGATGGACTTAAGAGTTTGGGAGGCTTTTTCTGAAATTTTAGTTTTACTGAAATTTGCAAGTAGTGATTTTGTTGCAGCAGGAGTTGGTTATAGATGAGGATTGGCAGAAGAGTTGGTGACCTTAGCAGCTTCCACCCCCGGCACATACACACACACACACACACACACACACACGCACCCACACGCGCACACACACACTCTCTCTCTCTCTCTCTCACACACACACACACACACACACACTCCATGGGGCAGTCAACAGAGCAGGCAGATAGAGGGGCAGCTCTGAGACCTGACTGAAACTAACAGGCTTTGATGAGTTAATTTTTTGGTGACATGAATTTTAGAGAATCGGCTTTGGATGATTTGATATTTGGTGAATTAATCTAAACCTTGAAATTCTAGACAAGCTCTTTTTGTTTTTTAATTTTTGTATGAGAAGTGATGGATGATTTGTTTGCCAGCTGAGAACAGGCGTTTGAAAAAGTTCAGCAAGAGAGGAGGAGACAGAAAAGAAAGGCATCCAGAATTGGTTTTGGCTCTGGCTGTCAGGTGAGTTGGGAGAATAGTGTGAGGACAGTGCAGTGCTACTAATTGGAGGGTACAATTTTATTGATGGTGCATCCTTGATCCAAGGCCTGGTCTCTGGGGGGTAATTTTGAAAGTCCAAAAAACCTGTGTAGCAACTGCCCTGAGCTTCACTTTCAGTCTTTTGTTTGTAGTTCCATATGTAAGGTAGCATTCTCAAAAACATATTACCTATTTTATGTTAATTTATAATCAACTAAGTTAATATTTTTTATGTTAAGCTGAAGTGTTCTTTTGCTCGCAGTATATATATATTTTTCCTCTTTTTTTATTATACTTTAAGTTCTAGGGTACATGTGCACAACGTGCAGGTTTGTTACATATGTATACATGTGCCATGTTGGTGTGCTGCACCCATTAACTCGTCATTTACATTAGGTATATCTGCTAATGCTATCCCTCCCCCTCACCCCCTCCCCACAGTAGGACCCGGTGTGTGATGCTCCCCTTCCTGTGTCTAAGTGATCTCATTGTTCAATTCCCACCTATGAGAACAAGCGGTATTTGGTTTTCTGTTCTTGCGATAGTTTGCTGAGAATGATGGTTTCCAGCTGCATCCATGTCCCTACAATGGACACAAACTCATCCTTTTTTATGGCTGCATGTATTCCATGGTGTATATGTGCCACATTTTCTTAATCCCGTCTGTCACTGATGGACATTTGGGTTGATTCCAAGACTTTGCTACATATATTCTTTCATGTGATGTCTTGTTTTTTCACTCTCTTGTGTTGTCTTGATGAATGGAAGTTCTTAATTTTAATGTAGCCAAGTTTATCAGCCTTTTCCTCTGTCACTTGTACTTTGTGTCTTATTTAACTTTTTTTTTCTTTTTACTTAAACGGACCTTTATGATTCTTCTGTGGGCAATAATGGTTGAATAATAGGAGATGTCATCAAACAGGCTATTTGACTCAAGAATCAATAAAAGGTGAAGATAAAATACCTGTTTTCATTTTTACCACCATGTTAATAGTTCCAGTGGAAGAATAAAAAAAGTGAAACATAAGATTAAGTCATGAAACACATGGAGAAACTCCTGTTACTATTTCTAGCTCAAGAAACATTAAAATCAAGGAGAAAAAGAAATGTATGGAAGTTATTAGCCAGACTACATCATCTGAACTAACTGCTCTAAGTGTGCCACATCGAATACCTTTTTTTAAAATACTTGGTTCAAGGATTTCTTCCTGGATTTTGTCTATAAGAACTATTCCAGAAAATGCCTTGTACTTCAAGTGTGGTACCAGAAAAGTTGTTTTGTTTCATTACAGAAATTCTCAAACCTATCAAGTTTTCATTAGTCTGTTTACTGAAGAAACCGCATCCCCCATCATACTTCACATTAATTCAAATTCATCCATAATTATCTATATATTCTCTTCCTTTTGACTGAACTAATCAGCAACAGAAAGGTTTCTAGTATACATAACTTGGAGTTTTGATTATATTCATCATGGGGGAAGCCTGTTTTAAGTGATTTTGTTAGTGTTTGTTTATTTGCTTCATTAATAAAGAATAACATAGGCCTGATAAAAATGTCAATAAATAAATTCTAATATGCTTATCTTCAAATTAGAAAACTTGAGGTTTATCTCTTGCTTAATGTTTATAAAGCTTGAGTTTCCACTTCAGAAAAGTACTGTAACTTTCATTTAAATATCTACAAAATACAAGATTTGCTTGGACATTCAGTCTCTTGGCAGAGTCAGTTTGATGAGTGAGTTAACATATCAGAAACATATGAATTTAATTATCCTCTACTGGCTTCAGGGTTGAAAGAAAATGTTCTGAAAATGCTACTGTGAAATGGACTCAGCTATCTGTAACAACCTCACATTGCCACCTCCAGTCTTACCTCAAAAAGCATACTGCCACTCAAACCAGTCCTCCAGAACTGGTTATCTCTTAAGGCAGTGTCTTGCAGACCTTGGATTTATGAGACCTGTGAAATTTTATTTTAAAAATGAAGGTGACAGGCACAGGGATTAACATGAGTTGCCAGTGTTTAAAGAAACAATTATTACTTGTCCTGTCATTACAAAAAATGGATATATATATGTGTGTGTGTGTGTATATATATATATATACACACACACACATATATATATAAAAGACATGATTTCAGACTAAACATAGTCCTTCAAATTAAATAAATTGAACTGTAAGAAAAACTCAATATAGACTTTGTATGGCAGATTAGGCATTTAGCTCAATTCTCCTGTTGGAAACAAGTAAAATCTTGTACAAAATATATTTTAAAAATTTTAAAAGTAAATGCATCAATGACATGCGAAAAAAGTATTTCTTACGCCACAAAATAAGTAAGAGTTGGAACCCAGAAAGGTAAGCAAAGCTGCAGGTAGTGTTCACCCTAAAGCATTTCCCAAAAAATAAACTTGAGGATTGATCTTCTTTATCTCTATGAATGCTTTTTGCTGTATGGTTTGTTTTGCCTATATTAATGTACATACACCCTCTTAATTTTGTGTAGAAGTTGTCTGCTGTGTGTTTTTTCCATCCTTTTATTTTCACTCTTTTTAGATCGCTATGTTGTGCCTATTTCCTGTATACAGCATAGACTTGAAGAAATTGTTATTGTTTTTCTAATCTTAAAATTTTTGTCTTTCAATTGGAGCATCTAATCACTTACATTTATTGTGATTACTGATATAGTTGAATGTATACCTAACATTTTATTTTGTGTTACCAGCCTTCTTGAAAGTATTACTATGGTAGTAAAAATAAAACTATTATCTAACCCTCATTGGTTCTTGAGTCAACAAGTAACCTGTTTGATGATATCTAACATTATTCAACCATTATTGCCCAAAGAAGAATCATAAAGACTTTTTAAAGTAGAAATGAAAATGTTAAGCTAGACTTCAGCCACTAGAGTAAGCAAAACAAATGCCAAGGGAAAAATGAAGCTTATTGCAGGGATGAGCTCTCTCAGAAGAAAATTTTTGTGCCAGCTATGGTTCATAATAGAATATGTTGTACACTATTGCTTTTTATACAGTTGC
Source organism: Theropithecus gelada (assembly GCF_003255815.1). Taxonomy (NCBI): domain Eukaryota; kingdom Metazoa; phylum Chordata; class Mammalia; order Primates; family Cercopithecidae; genus Theropithecus; species Theropithecus gelada. The sequence goes on along the minus strand of NC_037689.1, from coordinate 115,259,229 downwards.
TCCATTATTATATCTCTAAAGACAAATAATTTATTGTTAATAGCAAAGAATGCTTTATTAAAGGCACCTATGTTGTTATTTCTTCAACACCAGTAGTTTTTGTGAAGGAAAATGGCAAGAAGGACTTTTTTTCTGGTTTGGATTAAAATTTCGTCTTTCTTCTTTTTGTAAATACAGTGTTCTTATATTAGTGAATAGATAATTATTATAACTTTGAAGCAATGGTTTCCGTAAATGGGATTCAAGGACTGATATTTTAAATATTTTTAATGGGAAAAAAATAATTTCTTTTCTTTTTTCTAAAATGAATCAAATTGAATAAGTATTAGGAAATGATTAGGGGATTCATCCTTTATCCCTCTTTTCTACCTCAAATACAGCCAGCTAATTAGTAAGCCAAGTCAGCACTACCTAAGTGCTATGTGATTTCAAGTGTGCTGGGAAGGTCTTCCCTGCAGAAATCTCTTTTGTAAATGCTTGAAATTCTACTGCTGTAATTGATTCCTTTTAGTCACATGTGGCTCTTTTCCTGTGGTCATCTTTTGAAATGGAATGACTCTCCTGGAAGATGTGGCACTTGTAGTCTCTAATACCTTTTGGTCTATTGGACCTCTTTTGTGTGTGAACAGTAGAATATACACATGGTATACTTGAGGGGCTGATGGAGGAAAGGTAAATGGTGAGAAGTTTGGGGGCACTGAAGAGAGCTTCATGTAGTGTTTTGGAGGACTGGAAAGGTATACCCACTGAAATTATTTTTCAAAATAAATGGAAACTTGGTAAAATAGATTGCATTCTGATATAATAAGAGAACTAGGAAAGGAGAGAAATTGGGTAAGGGATATAGGTTTAAAGAAAGACTGCAAGTTTGGGCTCACTGAAGGCCAGATGGATGAAAGTATCAGGCTAGCAAGACTTCTCTTCTATAGTATTTCTTCTCGAGAAAAAAATGTCTAAATGCCAACTTTATGTTCATGTTCCTACTCTTTCTGTAACATTAAGTACAGGAATAATTAATTTTCAAAATGAAGAACTGATGGCATTCTTTTTAGAGGCAAGAAAAGGTTCAAAAATGCGGTGGTGAATCATGTAATTTCTTGGTTTGAATTCTCTTGTTAAGAATAATGGTTGCAAACAACTTATGTGGGAGATTTCATAAACAAGGACAAGGCAGGTGGAAATCTAATTAACAGAACATTAGTGTGCCTGAAGTAATGGTGTTAGGGTACACTGATAAAATCCCACAATAAACAGATTTTAAGAATCCAAGCTATAAACAAGAAAATAAAATAGATAATGGAAGGAATTGTTGGCATGAAAGAAAGGGGTTTAGCGATAGCTGACATAAGAGCATATATTTTTGTGTAATGAAATAGTGCATACTAAATTCATACATCTAGGCAAGGACAGCAGTAAAGTCCATACCTTAGCAATTGTGTAATTATTCCCTAATAGTAGTGATTACAGCTGAAGTGGGCATTGGGCTTTACAAACAGCCATTTTCAGATGGAGGTGGGCTTTCATTTTTCAGGAGCATTTAACCAGAGCCTTCACAAAAGGCATCATTTGGACCTTCTTAAAATGAAAAGGAACCTACTACTTAAATGGCCTAAGTGACCTGAACTGCATTGCTCTAAGCAACTTTGAGGTTTAATAATCTATGACAGCCAAGTATGATGGAAATGCTGAAAAAAAATGTGCGAAACGTACAAAGCATTTCCACCTTCCATTACTGAGATCATTATAACCTGACTCCCTGTTCTAGCCCTACAGAAGGAAAATATTCTGTATCCTTTAGAGTCCCAGCAGGAAGCAAGTGGCACATCCAAAGGGGTGCTTGAAGGGAATTTCATGAAGGGCCTTATTAAAATGGTGGCATGTAAGATTAAGGAAAACAAAAGATAGTGAAACACACCCCCAAAGAGCTGCTTCTACTTCTAGGCCTAAAAGATTTCAGGGAGAGAATCACTGCTGAAAGTCTGCAGGAACTCTACATGCAGGAGAGGACTACCTGATAGGAGTTGTGGACACACAGCCACTGTGATATGGTTTGGCTGTATCCCCACCCAAATCTCATCTTGAATTGTAGCCACCATAATCCCCACATGTCATGGGAGGACCTGGTGGGAGGTAATAGAATCATGGGAACAAGGTCTTTCCTATGCTGTTCTTGTGATAGTGAATAAGTCTCACGAGATCTGGTGGTCTTATAAAGGGTAGTTCCCCTGCAAACACTCTCTTGCCTGCTGCCATGTAAGACATGCTTTGCCTTCCACCATGATTGTGAGGCCTCTCAAGCCATGTGGAACTGAGAGTCAATTATATCTCTTTTTCTTTATAAATTACCCAGTCTCAGCTATTTCTTCATAATAGTATAAAAATGGATGAATACACACTCCTAACTCACTGCCTGGCAGGAAGAGAATCAAGTTTTCTGCTAGGATCTCCCACTGGCCATACTCAACAGGAAACCAGAAGGCAAGGGACCCCATTAGATGTAATCCATAAAGTTCAGCCTGTCAGCAAAGAGTAATGTAGAAAAGGCTAGAGTATATCTAGATGAACAAATATAAAATAATTTCACACAGTTTCTTTCACAATTGTGAAGGAGATGTGTTGGGGCAGAAACATTCTTTCTTCTGCCCCTTAGGTTTAGGAGCTGCATAGGAGATTATTTTCTTTCATTTCCAACAATGAATGTTTGTCTATGCCCCCAGGAAAGCACCATGAGTATATAATATTCTCCATCTTAAAGGATTCAGTTGAGAAAATAGTAGAGGTTATGGAGAGGTGGAGGCCCTGAGATCATGGTATTGTCATGGGTGAAAATGCTCTAATTAACCATATGTATCCAACAATGGTATTATGTTCAAAGGAATATTGTATTGGCCTTGTCATGAAACATTTCTGTGTGAGAAAACTGAGTTCTACTACTGGGGCAAATGTTTCTGATCATCACATAGGGCCAGGGAATAACTAATTCAACACACATATAAATCAAATTAACTATATTTGTATATAATTCAGATATCATATAATTCATCCAATTATAGTATACAGTTAAATGTTTTTTAGTATATTCAGAGTTATGCAACCACCACCACTCTTCATTTTCCCACAATTCCCCAGCCTCTGGCAAACACTAATGTACTTTCTGTCTCTGTGGATTTGCCTGTTCTGAACATTTCATATAAATGCAATCATACAATATGTGGTCTTTTGTGTTTGGCTTCTTTCATCCAGCATAATATTTTCAAGGTTCATCCATGTTGTAGTATGTATCAGTATTTCATTCCTTTTTATGACTAAATGATATTTCATCGTACATTTTGTTAATACACTCATAAGTTAATGGACATTTGGGTTGCTTTTACTTTTTGGCTATCATAAATAGTGCTGCTATGAACATTCCTGCCCAAGTTTTTATGGGGGCATATGTCTTTAATTCTCTTCGGTGTATAAGCAGGTGTGAAATTGCTGGGTCCTATGCTAACACTGTGTTTAACTTTAGGAAGGACTGCCAAACTGTTTTCTACAGATTCTGTACCATTGTACATTTACATCAGTGATGCATGAGGGTTCCAATAGTTTCACATCTTCGCCAATACATATTGTTGCCTATTAAACACGATTTGCAAATATTTTCTACCGTTCTGTCAGTTGTCTTTTCATTTCCTGGATGGTATTGAGTGATGGCCAAAATATTTTAGTTTTTATGAAGTCCAATTTGTTTATGTTCTCTTTTGTTGCTTGTTCTTTTGGTGTCATATCTGAGGAAATGTTGCCAAATCCAAGGTTATACATATTTACTTCTATGTGTTCTTCTAAGAATTCTGTAGTTTTGGCTTTTAGATTTAGATCTTTAATCTGTTTTGAGGTACATTTTGTATATGATGTAAGGGAAAGGTCCAACTTCATTCTTTTGCAAATGGATATCCATTTATCCCAGTGCAACAGATATGTCTGACTTTGTAGACTTCATGGAAAAATACTCCATGTAGAACACACAGGCAGTTAGAGGGAGGGATATTTCTCACAAAATAACTCATTTTATGAAGCATAATAGGCAATACTCACACAACATGGCAGCAAAGGGTCAAATTCAGTGTCCAAGTTAGCATCTCTTGGAAAGGAGAGCACTCAGGGAGGCCAACAGGATTAATTTAATGGTATGAAAATGTTAATGCTACATGGAATATACTCATACTCGGGCAATAGCTATTCAGTCACGAATGCCCTGAATCTAGAGGTTTGCCCGTGAGGCAGCCATGCTGGATAGTCTGTTTGGAGAGGTCTGCAAAAAAATATGAAGAAGTTTCATATGGGCAGAAATATACAAATCCATGACCCTGTTTTTAAAGAGAAACATTCTAACCCAAATGTTATGTGAGAGAAACAGTGAAACGAAGACAGAACTCTTAGTCTCTTTGAGTGAAGGGGACTCAAGGCACCTCTGAGCAGCATATAAGCTTTAAACATTATATGCTGTGCTGCATATAATTCTGGAAATCATTTTTTTATCCCTTCATACAAAGACAGTGAATGTATTTGACAATGAAAAGACATTTGGAATAATTAGAAAGTAAAAATTACAGTGTTTACATTAATTGTTTTCCCCAAGAATTTCCCTAATTCTCCTTGCTTCCTCATTTCATAGAGACATTTTTTTTTTTTTCCCTCATGAAGTGAAGAATACTATTTTCCTTGAGGCTGTGGCTGAATCTCTGAATTCTATTCCTGGTCCTGCTCAGTCATTTGAAGGTTCAGCGCGCTATCTCCTCAAGAGCAAGATAAGGTCTTTTTACAATTGCTAGGCTAGAATAAAAATCACGTCCCACTAGATAACTCATGGGTACCACGTGATACCTTACGCGCACTTACAGGGTCAGAGGCTAACAGTGTCATAATTATTGGATTAAATTCTCTTACACCTGGAATAATCACATATTCTCCTCTTTAAAATTTCATTTTCATGGTTTTAGTACTGTTTTTCTGCAAAAAAAAAGGAGATGGAGGTCATGGGAATTGTGCATAAACCTTAAATCAGATGTGATTACTTATTGTGCTTGTTTACATTCTTTCTGCATAATTAACATAGCATGTCATTATTAATTTTTTTCTACTGCACAGTCTGATATTTGGCCAGGTTACGCTTTCTCGATGTTATTACCCAAAAATCTAGCAAGTATTTTTAAAAATTTGGTGAGTAGTTTTTATACATACTAAATGAGTCTCCTCTAATTTACAAGCAAAAGATTAAGACCATTATGAAGTATAATATTTTCAGCTAGTGACAACTCTGATCCTGCAGCTAGCACACTCTGGGTGCTATACACCTGTAAGTGCAATTAGTTATGCTTTTAAAATCAAAGTTGCCAGTGACTGAGTGATGGTTTCATTGGTCCCTGCCTATGTGGCTTGGGTGGGGGTAAAATGCTGTGCAAGATGGGATTTCTATACTTACATGTGAAAGTGGAATTGAGTTCTCTGTTCATCAGTGTTTGTAATTTTATTCTTCCCCATTTACATTTTTAATAGGAAAGATGATGATTAGAAGTGGTTTTTACCACAAGTACTGAAGATTTTATCATTAGCATTTGTGACACGGGGGCTCACATATTTAAATTGATCCTCTTTTTTGAGTCTGCAAATAAAGAAATTTCAAGGACACAGAAAAATCTTCCATGAACAGCTACCAACATTTTTATAAAGTCAAGATTTTGATATGCATTTTCCTAGATCTTGTTAAAACTGCTAAAGTTGGCAAATTCTTTTGATTTTTGTATACCAAGATTTAGACCCTAAGAAAATTCATATCCTTAGCAAATACTTCTATTTTCCTCAAAAATATAATGCATTGCCAGTTGTCTCAGTGGTGAATCACTTGGAGGCTGCCTCATGTGGTACCCTGGTTCTTATCAGGGAGGATCCCTGAGTCATTGGCAATTCAAACATTTCTTTCAAATATATCAAGTATCTGGTTTAGTTTGTTAGCATTGCATTTGCCTGTGGTAATTTATCAGTTGATTTCCACCCCCTTCCAAGTAATGCATATGTAAATGATTAATGATTATACCTTTATTTTTATTTCTTTTGGAACTACCAGCCCTGACTATTTACAGGAGATCATTATATTTTTATAGATCTTAAGCACATCTGCTGAATCAGCAAAGTGAAAGTTCCAGCAGTTTCACTGATTATAGCTGTATCTTGTGGATATTGCAAACAACTATTACCAAACCACTTGGGAGAGGGGGAGGGGAAGACCCTGTGTATTTTAAAGGAGAGGAAATACAGTGGAAGGTTTTAAAAATACTGATGTTATAAGCTATGGTAAAATGGAGCTCTAAGGCAGTCCTCATTCCCCCCAAATGTCCCCAATACAATACTTCCTCAAATGTGTTTTCAATGCTAGTTTAAAATTGGAGGCTGAGAATTGGAAGGAATGTGGGTAGGATATTTTTCCCGGGATGCTATCTCCTTCCTATATACTGATTCACTCAAGGGCCCCTCAGCCTTCTCCTGCACATCCCATGGTAGCATAGGTTTTCCAGGTCCAGCTTGAAGATCTGTTACATTTCTGCTACGATGATCACATCCCCTTTTCAAAGACTCTTACTTCTCTGAACCTTTAATAGTCCATCTTGCTTTGAGAAGCCTCAGTACTGTCTTTTTGTATGAAAATACCAAATAATTCACATTTGCTTATCTTTTTTCACATTTACTTTTTATTACATTCACCCCAATATGAAATTGGCCACTTACAGGGATTATATATTCTTACAGCACAGGCTAATGTTAAGCTCTTACTAAAAGGAGCTGTCTGAAGAGAGAAGATTTGGTTAGACTTATTGTAAATACAAATACATATCATAATTATTTAAATAGCTGCAAGGTTCAACTCCTCAGGGTACCTCTTTAAGGTTGGGCTTGGAAAAAGGTACCTGCTCTGGTATAGCCTTGGCTGCCTTTTCATGGAACCTTTTTTTTTTTTTTTGGATCAGACATGTCTATAGACTTATAATGGAGGAGGTTTGAATAGAAGATCTCTCTGGTCCATTGAAGAGCTAACTTTGAATTTTAGGGAGATTGTTGGTAATAAAATCAAGGCTGGGCTAGACCTGGAACCCAGCCAAGTAGGTGGGGGTATGGTGGATACCACAAATATAGATAGTTGAGGGGTGGAGACTAGTGAGTCACTAGTGGGAAGTATTGGAGTTCTAGGTAGGCAGTCATGCTGTGGGGTGTGAGGAGTGCAAAGGTACATAAAAATGGTGCTGGGATGCAAGGATAGTAAGTACTTCTCAGAGACCAGAGGTTATCTATCCTCTGCTCTGCCCTTCTATACTTTCTGCCAGATGCAACCTGCCTTGGGACTACAGAGGTTCCTGTAGCCCAAATGAGGTCAGAGACTTATAAATTATCTTCCAGAATAAAGAACTGACAAATGACAAGTGCTAGAATTTTCTCTGGGCATTGTGTTGTGCCATGTGATTAGTGCACCTGAATGTATAGACAGAACTGTTCTGTAGACTGTTCTCCAACCCCTCCTCTCTCATTCTCACCATGAAATCTGGTCTTTCTCAGACTTAAGACAATCTGCCACTCTCCCAGGGAACAATTGGCCTAATCAGATGTTGACAAAAATTGAACTGGCATTTTAAACTTTGCACAGAACCTTGGAACACTAATCAGCCCCTGATGAATGTAAAATTAAAATCACTGAACAACTCCAGCCCATTTTGTGGTTTGAGTTGGGGTGCAGGGAGCTTGAGAATTATTTTGCAGCTTCTCTGGTTTGGAAATCCTTAGTCCTTCATGGTCATATGAGTAATTTTGCTTGTCAGAAAAGCATTTCTTAGATAAGTATTTCAAAGAGGTAGAAAGTGTGTGAAAGAAATTCTCCTGCACCAATAAGAAAACCTAGACCAAATGTGTTTACCTGGTGTTCAGAGCCATCTGTAATATGGCCCCACCTTACCCATCCAAAGGTGCCTTTGTGTCCTCTACTCTGGCCAGCATCTTTCCAATGCAGCCAGATGCCTTTCAGTCTCTGGAATTCTTGCTGCTGCCTCTACTTAACATACCCTGCTCTAATTCTCCCACTTTACCTGGGTTTACGTTGCGTCTCTGTTGGAAATTCATAGTGACCCATCCAACTCACACTAGGGCCTTCCTCTCATTGACTTCATAAAACCCATACTCACCACAACACTCATGATGACCGTTGGCTATATTTCATCTCATATCACTTTCTAGTTGCTTCATTTGTGTACCTCTCAAGTCCCTGGTGAAATTATATATCCGTTGAGGGTGGGAGGCTATAGTCATTTTTTAAGTTGTGATCTCTGAATAGTTGAGCACATTGTGCAAACTAAGGGATCTTTAACTGAATTAGTGAGTGTAAAAATGATAGCTATTGGTCAAAGATATCTGAGATGGGAAACATTTATTTTTATTTTTTCATTACTGATTAACAATTCTCTAATTTTTCCCACGTTTAGTCTCTTCTTTCTGATTCCATGATCATTTTCCAATGAAAGCTAACTCTCCTGGCATGGTGTTTTAATTCCTGCTATGTTGAAATCACATGCAGTTAGGATGGAAAGCAATCCAGACAGCCATATGCTGTATCATTAATTTCTTATATCCATTTCAATCCATTCTCTTTTCAAGTCTCTGGGAATGCATGAATTCTGTTTATCCACTTAATCTGGATTTTTTATTTTTCCTAAAGTAACTTGATATTCCTGAATGTGGCTTTATAAAGACTGTTTACATTTAGAATTTCAATGCCATAGCTTTTGAAAATGAAGAACAGAGTAACTATTCTTGAATTCTGTTTAGAAATGATGATGTTTAGACTTCTTACAGAACAATGGAACGGTGACACTTATCAAGAGAAATGATTTGCTTTTGATCTTTCTGGCAGCTCCAAGTTTCTGAGACTCTAATTGAGATTATGAGTCTTGCTGATTTGAATTCCTAAATACGTATTCACTCCATCCTTTCCATTTGATGCCAATTACCATTTCTCTAGTTTAGCACATCGTTGTTTACTTTTTGGATTAATGAAGCAACTTCCCCATAGGTCTCCCTCCCTACCTGTAGTCTTCTCCCTCTAAATTACAATCTTCAGGGGGCCACCAGAATGATATTTCTAAAAGTCAACTCTGATTGTGACATCCCTGCTTTAGAATATGTCAATAGCTGTCCTATGTCTATAAGATAGAGCAGCAAGTCTCCCTGACTTAGCCATTTTCCTCCCTAGGTCCACAGCCTGCCACTCCTCAACTCATTTTCCATACTCTAGTAACACAAAGCTGCTTATAACATAGTACTCATCTCTATACCTTTCTGGAACCCCCAATCTAAAACACTCTTCCTTCTTCCTCTTTATGTGTTTAATTCTTATTCATCATTTAGGATTCATCTCAGGTGCTATCTCTTCTTGCATATTTCCCTGCTCTCTGCTCTTCCTTAGGTACCTCTCCTGTAAGCTTTCTTGACATTCACCCCCAATTGACTGTGAAATTTTTGAGGCTAGTGTCTGCATCTGAGGCAAGGGGCAATGTGGCATAGTTCTTAAATGCACAGTCTGTGGAGCCAAACCAGCTTGGTCTAAATCCTAACTCTACCACTTACTAGTTATGATATCTTAGGCAAGTTACTTGACCTCCCTATTCTTCAGTTTCCTCATCTGTAAAATAGAGCTAATATTAATTTTTTCAGAGAGTTGCTATGATGAAGAAATGAGCTAACACACATGCAGAACTTAGACTGGTTCCTGGCACCCCATAAGGACTTAACAAACATGAACTGGGTCGAGCGCAGTGGCTCATGCCTATTATCCCAGCACTTTGGGAGGCCAAGACGGGTGGATTACCTGAGGTCTGGAGTTCGAGACCAGCCTGACCGGCATGGTGAAACCCTGTCTCTACTAAAAATGCAAAAATTAGCTGGGCGTGGTGGCGTGTGCCTGCAATCCCAGCTACTCAGGAGGCTGAGGCAGGATAATTGCTTGAACCTGGGAAGCGGAGGTTGCAGTGAGCTGAGATCATGCTACTGCACTCTGGCCTGGGTGACAGAGTGAGACTCTGTCTCAACAAACAACAAACAAACAAACAAACAAGCATGAACTGTCATTATTATTTGTATACCAAGAATCTAGCACAATACCTACAACAAAGTAAATATCAAGCATAGGTTTATTTAATGGAAGTCACATACTTTTTAATTGAGATAAAATTTGCATCACATAAAATCAACCTTTCTAAAAGTATACAGTTCAGTGGTATTTAGTACATTCACAATATTGTTCAAGCATCACCTCTACCAAGCTCCAAAACATTTTCGTCACCTCAAAAGGAAACTGATACCCATATATTCATTAAGCAGTCACTCCCAATTCCCCCTCTGCTTAGTTATCATGTACGTAAAGTTTCTGATGCGTTACCTACAGGGGATATTAGAAAAAGACGATATAGTATGACCATAATGCAAATGGAATTACACTTTAAACATGCAACATTCATAAAAGATTGACCATCAAAATATTAACTTATGCCCATTGAGCTGGTCAGGTCTCATGAAGAAATTCTCCAAGGTCACTAGAGTAATACCAAGTGTGCTACTGACCTTTCCTTTAAATAATATAAGATTTCTTTAAAATAGAACAAAAGCAACATTTTTGTTTCAATTGAGGGCTTTAGAAAGAAAGCATTCCACGCTGTATAAGACATGCTTAATGCAGTCTGGCCTTTTGAAGGCCACTGTCTGAAGTATGTAGTGAGAAGAGAGACGAGTCCAGAGCAGGTGCTCTTGACAGCAGCATTCTTGTGTGCCATCCTTGGCCCTGTAACTCCAGAATGACATTGAGTCCCTGTTGAAAGAGTTATTCAGGCAATCTGCTGCTTACCAGCTCACTCCATGCATATTCATAATTGAGAACAGCACTGCCTTAATAAAAGCCTTTTTTGACATTTATTAGAACCCAGCTATAGCTATTGATTTTGTCACTCTTTCCATTGCCAGCTGCTGCCACTTTTCTGACTCTTTTAAGTCCAGTTCCACTTACATACTGAGAAAATATCCTGCCTTGTCAGAGTGTGTGTGTGTGTGTGTGTGTGTAAGGGACCTCTGTGGCAATGAAACTCTATCCCAGTATCAAGCTCATATTAATAATCTGGTTACTGGTTTTTGTTGTTGTTGTTGTTGTTGTTTGTTTGTCTGTTTGTTTTTTGCCTATCAGACTTCTTGGAATGCAGACCATAGAGACCTAGCTGTTTCATTGTTTTTGAATCTAGATCCCAGAACCTTGATTCACTTATGTTGATTTTAGCAACCATAGGGGATGCATGCCTCAACCTACTATTCCCAGGCTCAGATCACTGTCTGGCTTTTTCCTCATTGTCCTTAGAATCCCTACTTTGGCCCTGACTATGTCCTGATGTTAGAACATATTTAATATTTACATCTGACAAGATAGATTATAACATTATCCTTAAAATGTATTTGCTCTAAAATAGGTTATACGGATGTGAATGCATATATAAGGGAAAAATCAAAGAAATTTATTGTGTGTGAAGGGCAGTACCATTTAAAAATGTATTATCAGATTCATTTTTATTTTCTAATTACATAGAGTGATAAAATTCAATCAGCACTTTTATTTAATGCCTCATTTTGGGAAGCCTTTTTCAATGAATAAAACAGATGTACTTCAGACCAAAGACCCTGAAAAATCCAACCTTTTCTTAATTAGATGAGAAGCCTATAAAACTCCTGTCGCAGCTTATAGCCAGTAGGGATTTGCCTGTCCCAGTTGCTCTCTGTTGTGCAAAATACATGAAAAGAGAAATGTCAAAGCTGCCTTTGTACATCTCAAAGGCTGGTCAGTGCACTTACTGCTGCATGCTTTACGTTTGGAGGGAAAAAAATATCCTCTCTTCCACAGATAGGCCAGAAGGACTAGAGTGGCACAGAGAATAGCCACTGGTGTGCAGAGAGGAATGAGAGGTACCAGTCAAACACCTACATTGGTTGATTTCGCAGGTTAGAGCAGGCTGGACAATGAATGCAATTGACTTGAGAGTTGGGTTAGGCGGGTACTGAATCTCCCCTTATGTGTGAGCTTAGGACCAAAATGTCAGAAAAGAAGGTAGCAGAGTTTAGTGACTGCCTGAATTTGATTCCATAGTCTGCTACTTTCTAGGAAGGTTGGTCATCCTATGCCCTTGGACAGGTTACCAAGTCTCCCCATGCCTCTGTCCCTTTACCTACCAAATGGAGATTAATATTATCACCTACCTCATAGACTACCTGGTAAGAATCAGGTGCTCAGCACATTTTAGCCAATTTTACTATGATTATCACCACTGCTACTGGTAAGTAGTATATAGTGTAGTGGCTAAGGACATGAGCTATCAGATTGGCTAGGCTTCCATTCTGGTCCCAACACTTACCAAATTTTTGGCATGGAGTATGTTGCTTAAGCTTTCTGTGTCTCTGTTTTCTCATCTGTCAAATGGAGTAAATAGTATTACCTGCCTCACAGGATAGTTGGGAGGAGTAAATGAGAAAATGTACTTAAAGCAGTTAATATAGTACCTGGCACAAAGTGAGTATTCAAATATTAGCTGCTATTTTAATTATAATCACACATGCAATCATTATTATAAATAATACTATGAGTAGTGTCTTTCAGTGTTTTCTCCTGCATGAAAAAGTTGAGGTTCCAAAACTTTCAGTCAGCTCTATACTTTTCTCTTAATCTCTTCTAACTCTAATGCTAGCAAATAAATGGTCAGTGCCAGAGTCTACCAACAGATTTAAGATAATAGTCCTCTTTCTTCCTCTCTGAGTCTTGAGCCTCTCAATTTCTTTCATTCTTGAGGGATTGCAAGAAGAATCCTTATTAGGACACTAAAGAAAAAGAGAAGCACAAAGAGGAAAAGAAAACTTATCATTAGTGTTGAGTTTCTGTGAGGCCTGGGTCCTAATTGCCGTAAGTTCTTTTGCATAGACAGCTTCTAAAATGTATATTGATGTTGAATATATATAGTTAATATTACATACTGTTCATATTATCTCCCCAAATGTATACTTTTTAAATAGCTCTATTGAGATATAATTTACATACTATAGAATTCACCTTAAGTGTAAAATTCAGTGTGGTTTTTAGTATATTCACAACATTGTGCAACTGTCACCATTATTTAATTTCAGAATATTTTATCAACGCCACCCCCCACACCACAAAGAAACTCAAACCCATTGCCAGTAACTCTCTATTTCTCCTAAGTGTCCCAGCACTTGGCAACCCCTAATCTACTTTCTGTCTCTATGGAATAGACCTGTCTGGACATTTCATATAAATGGAAAAATATAATATGTAGTATTTTGTGTCTGGCTGTTTCACAGCATAATGTTTTCAGGTTCATTCATCCTGTAGCATGTATCAGTACTTCATTCCTTTTTATGGCTGAATGATATTCCATTGTTTGGTGTTTTCCAATGTTTAAGTAATATGCACTTTAAATCTTTGACTTATAAAACATCATCAGGGGAGCTATCCTTCCTATTTCTTTTTCCTAATAGAAGGAGGTCCTCAAGAGTCCCAGACACTGTTATGCATGTGGAGAAGAGTGGATACCAGAGGTTGTTTTAGGGCACATTACCACTGGATGCTTGGATCTTAGCATCCCTATGGACATTACAGACCAGACCTATCGAGTCGTTTCTTTTCTATTTTTAGCTAAGACAAAAGAATCATTGTACCTCAGACAGAGACATACAAAAAAAATCTTGCAGCTTCCTGTCCTCACACAGATGGGCAGTTTCTTCTGCCTGCAAAGGACCCAGAGAAGAGAGCTAGCTTGCAAATGTTGCCTTGCCTTCCAGGCAATTTCTTTTTTTTTTTTTTTCCTTTTTTTAAAAATTATACTTTATGTTCTAGGGTACACGTGCACAACGTGCAGGTTTGTTACATATGTATACATGTGCTATGTTGGTGTGCTGCACGCATTAACTCGTCATTTACATTGGGTATATCTCCTAATGCTATCCCTCCCCCCTCCCCCCACCCCACAACAGGCCCCAGTGTGTGATGTTCCCCTTCCTGTGTCTAAGTGTTCTCATTGTTCAATTCCCACCTATGAGTGAGAACATGCAGTGTTTGGTTTTCTGTTCTTGTGATAGTTTGCTGAGAATGATGGTTTCCAGCTGCATCCATGTCCCTACAAAGGATATGAACTCATCCATTTTTATAGCTGCATAGTATTCCATGGTGTATATGTGCCACATTTTCTTAATCCACTCTGTCATTGATGGACATTTGGGTTGGTTCCAAGTCTTTTCTATTGTGAATAGTGCTGCAATAAACATACGTGTGCATGTGTCTTTATAGCAGCATGATTTATAATCCTTTGGGTATATACCCAGTAATGGGATGGCTGGGTCAAATGGTATTTCTAGTTCTAGATCCTTGAGGAATCGCCACACTGTCTTCCACAATGGTTGAACTAGTTTACAGTCCCATCAGCAGTGTAAGAGTGTTCCTGTTTTTCCACATCCTCTCCAGCACCTGTTGTTTCCTGACTTTTTAATGATTGCCATTCTAACTGGCGTGAGATGGTATCTCATTGTGGTTTTGATTTGCAATTCTCTGATGGCCAGTGATGATGAGCATTTTTTCATGTGTCTGTTGACTGCATAAATGTCTTCTTTTGAGAAGTGTCTGTTCATATCCTTTGCCCACTTTTTGATGGGGTTGTTTGTTTTTTTCTTGTAAATTTGTTTGAGTTCTTTGGATATTAGCCCTTTGTCAGATGAGTAGATTGCAAAAATTTTCTCCCATTCTGTAGGTTGCCTGTTCACTCTGATGGTAGTTTCTTTTGCTGTGCAGAAGCTCTTTAGTTTAATGAGATCCCATTTGTCAATGTTGGCTTTTGTTGCCATTGCTTTTGGTGTTTTAGACATGAAGTCCTTGCCCATGTCTATGTTCTGAATGGTATTACCTAGGTTTTCTTCTAGGGTTTTTATGGTTGTAGGTCTAACATTTAAGTCTCTAATCCATCTTGAATTAATTTTTGTATAAAGTGTAAGGAAGGGATCCAGTTTCAGCTTTCTGCATATGGCTAGCCAGTTTTCCCAGCACCATTTATTAAATAGGGAATCCTTTCCGCATTTCTTGTTTTTGTCAGGTTTGTCAAAGATCAGATGGTTGTAGATGTGTGGCATTATTCTGAGGCCTCTGTTCTGTTCCATGGTTCTATATCTCTGTTTTGGTACCAGTACCATGCTGTTTTGGTTACTGTAGCCTTGTAATATAGTTTGAAGTCAGGCAGCGTGATGCCTCCAGCTTTGTTCTTTTGGCTTAGGATTGTCTTGGCAATGCGGGCTCTTTTTTGTTTCCATATGAACAGTGCTCTTGCTGACTGTGCATAAAGGAGCAGGATAGTGTCAAGTGTCCTAACTAGGCTATCATTTGAATTAAAATAATCCTAAAGACAAGTGACATTTGGCATTGGGGAAAATACTATTGGTATAGGTTTTGGAATCAGAAGATCTAAAATTCAGAAGATCTTGAATTTTGGGCCTTAACCTGTCTCACCCACAATTTACTCATCAGCAAAATGATATAGTAATAGTACCTATCTCATAGGGTAACAGTTAGGATGAACTGAGTTCCACTTAGTGCCTTGCATATAGTAAGCTCTTCATAAATAACTTACATGGTTACTCCTACTTAAGTATACTTTGGTTTAACAATAAATATTACTTTGTGTAGTGATTAATCCCTTTGATTTTGAAATCAGATGGCCATTGGGTTGAATTCTGGTTTCACACTTTATTATCTGTGTGACTTTATGTGAACTTTAAGTTTCCATTGCCTTATCTGGGAAAATTTCACTTTACAGGGTTGTTGAGAGGTTTAAACGAGATGTTGTTTTCTAAAGGAATTCAGCACATGGTAGTGGCTTGATATACAGTAACTCTTGCTACCAATAAGAAAGCAAATATATCTTCAGGTATCATGCTTCCATCAGTCCACACAGGCTCTTTGCCTTCCCATTGCACTTAGAATAAACTCTACACTCCTCTCCATGGCCTATAGAACCCTGAACAATAAGGCTCTGGCTACTTAACTGACCTTATCTCCGGCCACTCTTCCCCTTCTCTCTGTTACAGCCATATTGGCCTTTTTGTTATTCCTCAGCCAGAACAAGCTCTTTCCAACTTCATGGTTTTGCATTTGCAGTTACCTCTCCCTTTGACATAGATCTTCCCGTTGTTGTCTCCTTGTTATTCATGTTTCAATTCAAGCGTTACCTCCTCAAGGAAGCCTTTTGTAACCACCCAATATAGTTTCCCAATCCCCTAGTCACTCCGTTTTATTACTCCGTTTTATTTTTTTGTAGAATTTATTGCTATCTGAAATTATTTCTTTTTCTTCACATTTATCATCAATTTCCCCTACTAGAATATAAGCCCCATGAGGGCAGCCAGCTCATCTGTTTCATTCATTGCTCTATCATGGCATCTAGAACAGGACTTAGGGAGTAGTAGAATAAATATTTGTTGAATAGATGGAGAGATGAATAGATATGGCAGAGAGCTTTACACTGGCTTGTGAGATTATCATTATGGCTGAGATTGTTGTCCCACCACTGCATGGAACTGTCTGCAAATTACAGGGCAGCAGCTCATTAGAACAAGTTATGTCTCTAATTAGAAAGAACCCTAATGTACTGTCCTTCTGCATTTCTCTTTAGAAACTTCGTTGGACATCTGAAAATATGCTTCATACCAGTCAAGCACACGTGTGGTTGTGTGAAGTAAATATATTTGTTTTTACATTGAATTGCTCAGATAATCCTATATGTTGTTTGACTCACTTTACATGTACAGATTTGGAGTGATTTCTGAGTTCAGTGAAACAGGCTCTAGAAGGCATTGGGAGTATTAGACACCAGATTTAATAACTAATAATGAAGCCAGAGTTGGGGAGAGTTTTCCTGTAAATCTATAGGTGCACATGAATCTGCTGGTGTAAATCAGGAAAGTCCACAGAGGAGCCTGGGCTTGGCAATTTTATTATATATGAGAGGTTATTAAGAAGATAATTGAGGGTCTCAAGAAAAATAAGCAGTGACACTTTGCTATTTCTGCAGAACTAACAAAGGTGGAAAGTCTTTGAGACATCTTTTTCTTCCATTTTTGTTTGAAAAAGTTAACAGTTAAGTCGGAAAGGGTCTGAAAATAAACCTTTCAGGACTTGATGATCCCTAATTGTTGGTTTTACCTAATTCTCTCTAACATGGCAGAGAGATTGGGATTCTCCACTGAGCCTCAGTCATCTCCTAATTAAGGCTTCTTTCTGATGGCTTAATACTTCCTGGAGTTCTTTTGAAGTCCCAAGAATTAGTATGATGACAAACTAGAAGAGTGAAGTGTTGACACTAGAGGGGAAGTTCATCTGGTGGTGTTATTCTCAAATGCTGGTTATTGAGTCCCGCCCCCCTAGAGATTATATTTCATAGGAATCTCCATATTTAATAAGCTTTTTCAGTTTCTGATGCAGGTGCTTCTGGACCACACTTCAAGAAACATTGATATTGTCTTTCACCTAATGAAGTTTCAAAATGTAAATGTAACCAAACATTACACCTCTCACAAGCTCCCCTCTTCCACTACTGGCTTCTGCCTGCATATTATCAATTAGGGAGTTGCCCATTATTTCTCACCAGGCAAGAAAATGTTCCTTATTGGACATTACTTCTTTCTTTTACTACACATATGTAGTTGTCTATTTGGCAGTCTTTTAGTCTCCTTTTGATTCCTGTTCTTCCATCCTTAAATGAATAACTAAATTCCTTCCCAACTATAGTTGCTAAATGTTTGTAATTCAGTGTTCTTACCTTTTAGAAGATCAATACAAGTGGCCTAGTTATTGGTTTACACATTTTAAAGCTCTTTTAGTAAATGAAACTCAAATGAATAAACTCAAAGCACAAAAGTTCAGTGCAAACATCAGAGTCCTTCCTTGAGCTCCATCCCAGTGCACACAGCCCTTCCGTCTATCCCAGCACTAAAGCCTTTCCATGTCCTGTCCCTAGCAATAGGGGAGCTGGAATTGTTGGAGAAATGGATAAGAGAGGTTTTAGAAAGGAGGCTGCTTTTGAGCTGAGCCTAGAAACACAGGCAGGATGTACACAGATAAAATTGTCCGGGGAAAGCATGGTCTACAAAAGGTAACAATGTAAACATAATCACACATGAGGTAGAGTATCTTTCCAGCTTATTAAGTATATATTAGAACTATCTGGGGTGAGAGGGAAAGGAGCTCTGTTGAAAATATATATTCCCAGGGTCCCAGTCTCAGAATTTTTGATTCCTTGGATCTTGGGAGGGACTCATGAATCTTAATTTTAACAAAATCCTCACTTAGGTGATTTTGATGCAGATGTTTTGTGCTGCATGGTTTTGAGAAACACTGGCTTAATCCCCTCATAGCTTTGTATAGATGTGGAAAATTATGCTTAGAGAAGAGAGTCAACTATTGGTTAAAAATACCAACTCTGGGGATGCTGTAAAGGATTATTTCTTCTAAGGTGGGCTTTGAGCCATGCTTCTTAAAGTCTCTTCTAATTTGTTCTTGCCTATACATTTAATACCCTTTTTACGATACTTGAAAGAGCTGCATAATTTCATGGTCTGGCCATTACAACTGGCATTAAAGGAATGACTATTACTGGTACTTAATATAATTATTCAAGTTTCTCAATGACTGTGAAACACATAGCATGAGAGCTACCCTGTTTGCATATAGAGCACATATGTAGATAGAGAACACCTGTTCTCTTGGAGTACGGTTGACAGGCAGTGGCTTCCTTCTTCCTTCAATCATTCTTGCTGCCCTCCTTCCTCTTGCCCCAGCTGTTTTGATCATATAAAAAAAGAATAGTAACTTTACCACAAGTCTTTTCCACTGTTCCTCATGCCTCTGTGGATGTCCAAGTAATCTTCAAGCTTTAATGTTCAAGTTAGCTAAATCAAGTTAACAGGCAACAGGAATAACATACTGGCTAGGGATTGAAAGTATTACTTTAAAGACTGAAATAAAGGAAAATTATGAATGCACATTCTGACATGAACTTCTCTCTCGACCCTCATACTTATAGGGTAAGTATGTGAGAAGTGGCAGTGATGCGGAAGATCTTACTTCTTCACCACTCTTGTAAACTAGCTTAATTCTTGCACTTTACCCCTACATTTAATGAAGGATCATGATATGACAATCAGAGGGAAAATATCTTATAGATTCATAAAATTGTTTTCTCTCCTTATTCCTGAGTTCAGAATGCTTGCCGTTAGTGTGCCACAGAAAATGATTTGTGAGGGAATGAAATGGGCAGTTTCTGTTTACAATTTCCTTTCCCTATAAGTACAAGATGTGGGACTGAAGCAACATTAGTCCAGGATAAGAAAGTTAAGGCAGCTAAAATATATTAGTGTACATGTCTACATACAAGTCTGAATTGCATTGGGCAGGGAATGCTTGGGCATGGCTGAGATCCTTCATGCCTGGGTAAGAAAGAGACAGAGATGAGAATAAACAGGATGAAGTAAGTAAGCTAATCAGGAGGAGAGGTTGAGTACTAACCATTTCCCCTTACATTTCTGTGAGTGGCCAGCAGCACCAGCTCCTTTAATTTAATCTTTTTCCTGTCCATGCTAGGACAAAGTGTGTTCTGTTTAAGCATCTCTTGGGAGTTTGGGGGGTGGGGGAAGAGTGAATACATGAATAGAGTTAGTCATTTTTGGTATGTGAAGCATCTTGCCAATTATTTTGCATTAACAATGTCAAAGACCCTCAAAAGCTTGGTTCTAATTCCCATGACTTTCAAGCTTTCCTGTATGCTGATTTGCCACAACCTCCAAGCCGAGCTGCTTCCATAAACAGATGATGAACACAAGGATGGGGGTACAATAAGGGAAAAACTTGCAGCACATAGATTGATTTAAGAATGCTCATTTAGATTTAATAGAATAATTATTGAGATAATGATTGAGATAAATGGCATGCCATGTAAGTAATTGAATATTGCATAAACAAGATATAGTGGCTATAATTATAGTTCTACAAATACCTTAATAGGTATATTAAGAGAAGTCAGTGAGCCACAAAGTATTTCACCAAAGGTCAATATTTCAAGAAATCTATAAGATGTCCCAGACTGTAAATAACTGCCACTTTCTCTTCTAGAGCAAATGTAGTATACATGATTATGGTTTTCCTGGTCCCACCTTTTTCTTAGTTGGTCTGAAGAGGTCTCTCAGCAAACATGTCCTGAACATTTATTTTGTGTGTTGGCCTATACTAGAATCTATGGGAAACCTGGTATTTTATGGTACTGAAAGTTAACTGGGTTAAAGTAAATATTGACTAGCTGTCCTAAGCATATGTTACAATCTCTGCATAGTAAATGGAATAGAAGATTTTGTGTGTGTGTGTGTGTGTGTGTGTGTGTGTGTGTGTTTACGTGATTTAGGTTACTAGAATATTAGATAACACACAGCAATAATAACTGCTATGGGACTTCTTAATCATGTGGTATATGGAAGCCTTTATTATCTTTAAAAATTTCTAAAATAAGCATCTGTGGTACAGGGTAAAACATCTGGACTCAGAGTCAAAACCAACTTCTTCCAATTGCTAGCTGTGCAATCTTGAGCAAGGTACTTCACCTCTCTGATTCTTGATTTTCTCACCTGCAAAATGGGGATGATGATGACACCTCTTTGTAATAGCTGATGTTGTAGATGAAAAAATCAAATAGAGAATAGAAAAGCACCTGATGAGCAGTGGAAGCCTGGTCAATCTGTGTTTTCTTCCTACAAATGCAGAGCAGTTTGCAAATAAGTGGTCGAATTCATTAACTTGATTGGTTATTTAGAACCAGATAATAAACCTTATGGAAATTTAACTATTTGAATTTACTATTATCATTTCAAACCAGTTTTCCATGTGGTTACAGTATGGTTAAGAGCATGAACTCTGTTGTCATGCTTCCATGACCTAGCTTGCCCATTTACTAACAGTGGCATGTAGGACAGGTTATATCCTCTCTGAGCTTCAGTTTCCTCATCTGTAATTTTGAATAATAATAATACTGGCCCCAGAGGATTGTCATGAAAAGAGTCATGCCAGCAGCATGCTTATAACAGCACCTCTCCAAACCAAGCATTCAGTTAATTTTAGCTATTGATCTTGTTTTGAAATAAGAGGTGCATAGTAGGTTAATAATAATATCCAACCAGGATGATAACCTTTGGGGAGCTAATGGTGTGGGCTGTGGGGCTTCTGAGGGGCTATTTTCTTCCTTGTTCATTCTGCAGGCCTCAAATAGTATTTAGTACCTGGAAGTAGTAATCATTATTACAACAAAATTATAAAGCTCATTCATTCATTCATTCATTCATTCAGTTTTTTTCAACAGAAAATGGCCACTGGCTATCTACTAAGTGTGCTATTGGCTTGGTGTAAAAGTAATCGTGGTTTTTGCCATTACTTTTAATGCGATTACTTTTGCACCACCCTAGTACAATATTTTCTGGGTACTCGCTATGCACTAATGGGAAAAAAATACTGTCATGATTCTTGTTCTCATAGAAATTGTAGTTTAGGTCATATATAGGGTACTCTACTTGGTGCTGGGGAAACATGCTCTATGGCCTTGGGATATTTATACCGTGGTTGAACCACATTAAATCCTTTCCAAAGCATGACAAAATTTAACTGGAAAAAAATACAGTATAGCTGGGTTCATTAGGCATAGGTACATAAAAATAATAAAGCATCATGTGGCTGAGCACCACGTGAGTGACAATGATAATGCTCGAAGACCTCGAAGAAAGAAATGATCAGTGAGGGTAATTTTATGATCTAATTTATTCTAAAATGATGAGAGTTGGAAGGCTGGTGCTTAAAACATGGGCCAGATTTCACAGTGCAAGCAGAACTTACATATCAGGGAATAAGGTCATTATAAGTAGTGAGCAAAGGCAAGGAGGCAGAAGCGTGTATGGTACATTTATGGAGCAATACAAGTCTTTTGGAAAAGGAGAGATATATGAGATGTTAAATGTTACTGGCATTATGTATTAATAGCTGAGGTACATAGTAAGCATAATTTGGAGGTGCTTGAATATGAAGTGAGAAGTTTAGACTTTGAAGTTATTTTGCCATTGAAGTTGCCATTGATATATGTACAAGGTAACATTTTTGGAAGCTGGAGGTTTTGGTGTGTATGCTGAGTTGTACATATTAGACTACAGTTATCAGTAATGAGCAATTGCAATACCACCCACCTGAGGAGATGAGAATTAGAGTGGTAATAGTGGTAATTGAAATAAAGAAGTGGTTCAGCAATTCTATTTCTCCAAATTTATTCTAAGGAATTAATTAAACAATAGTGTCAAGATGTGTGTACAGAGATATTTATTTCGGCGTCTTAAACATTTTTTAAATAAATAACACATCACAAATGCAGTTGAAATCTCCTGTTTGACACCTCCTTTCCTATATCCCATTGGCCTCCTTCCCTGCCCTGTAAGTACTATACTAGATTTGGTGTTAGTGATCCTCATGTATCTTTTTAAATATTTTTACTACCATGTATGTATGCACAAACAATATAAAGTATTATTTGCAAGTTTTAAAACTTTATATAATGGTATCATACTGAACCTGTCCTTCTTCAACATCATTGTTTTTGAAATTTATCCAACCCATATATGTAGGTCTAGTTAAATAGTTTTCAAACTCTAGCATTCATCAGAATCTCCTGGAGGGCTTGTTAAAACATACCCCCAGAGTTTCTGATTCAGTAGGTCTGGATTGAAGCCCAGGAATTTGCATTGCTAACAAATTTCTAAGATCGCATTTTAGGAACCACTTCATTTTAGCTATGGAAGAGTATTCTACTGTCTGAACATGCCACCATATGTTTACCTATCATTCATCAGTTTTAGTAGTTTTTTGGTTGAGTCTAGGTTTTTCCAAATATAAGGTCCTATCGTTTGCAAACAAGAATAATTTGATTTCTTCCTTTCCAGTTTGGATACCCTTTATTTCTTTCTCTTGTCTAGTTTCCCTGGCTAGGACTTCCAGCAGTATGTTGAATAACAGTGGTGAAAGGGGGCATCCTTCTGTTCCAGATCTAAGAGGAAAGGCTTTCAGTTTTTCCTTATCCAATATGACACTAGCTGTGGGCTTGTCATATATGCCCTTTATTATGTTGAGGCATGTTCCTTATATACTTATTTTTTTTTTGTCATGAATGGATGTTAAATTTTATTGAATGCTTTTTTGGCGTCTATTGAAATGATCATATAGTTCTTGCTCTTCATTCTGTTTGTATGAGGTATCATATCGATTGATTTCCATATGTTGAACCGTCCTTGCATCCCATGGATAAATCTCATTTGGTCATGATGAATAATCTTTTTAAGGTATTGTTGAATTTGGTTTGCTAGTATTTTGTGGGGGATTTTCGCATCAATATTCATCAGACATATTGGCCTGTAGTTTTACCTTTTTATGTGTCTTTGTCTAGTTTTGGTATCAGGGTAATGCTGACTGCATAGAATGAATTTGGAAGTATTCCATCCTCCTCTTTTTTTGGAGTAGTTTGAGTAGAATTGGTATTAATTCTTCTTCAAGTGTTTGGTAGAATTCAGCAGTGAAGCCACTGGGTCCTGGGCTTTTCTTTACTGGGAGACTTTTTATTACTGCTTCTATATTGTTACTAGTTACAGCTCTGTTCAGGTTTTGGATTTGTTCATGGTGCAAACTTGGTAGGTTGTATGTGTCTAAGAATTTATCCATTTACTCTAGGCCTTCTGATTTTTTGGCATTTACTTGCTAATAATAGTCTCTAATGATCCTTTTAATTTCTGTGGTACCAGTTGTAATGTCTCCTTTTTCATCTCTGATTTTATTTATTTGGATCTTTTCTCTCCTTTTCTTAGTCTGGCTAAAGGTTTGTTGATTTATCTTTTCACTTGTTGATCTTTTGTTTAGTCTACATTTTATTTATTTCTGCTCTGAGCTTTACTATTTCTTTTCTCCTATTAACTTTGGGTTTGGTTTGCTATTGCTTTTCTAGTTCTTTAACATGCATCGTTAGTTTGTTTATTTGAAGTTTTTCTAGTTTTTTGACATAAATGTTTGTTCCTATCTAAAAATTTCCCTTAGTAATGCTTTTACAGTATCCCATAAGTTTTGGTGTGTTGTGCTTCCATTTTCATTTGTTTCATGTAATTTTTTTTTCAAATTTTCTTCTTAATTTTTTCATTGACCCAATGGTCATCCATGAGCCTGTTGTTTAATTTCTATGTGTTTGTGTAGTTTCCAAACTTTACCTTGTTATTGATTTCTAGTTTTATTCTGTTGTGGTTAGACAAGATACTTGAAGAAGTTTCAATTATTAAAGAACTTTTCAAGGCTTGTTTTGTGTTCTAACATACAGTCTTTCCTTGAGAATGTTCCTTGTGCTGAGGATAAGAATGTGTATTCTGAAGCTCTTGGATGAACTGCTCTATGAATGGTATATTGGTCCATTTGTTCCTAATAGACATCCTATAGACAAAAGTCTATAGAGCAGATTACGTCCAATGTTTCTTCATTGATTTTCTGTCTAGATGATCTGTCCAATGCTGAAAGTAGGGTGTTAAAGTCCCTAACTTATTGTATTGAGGGCTCTCTCTTTAGCTCTAATAATATTTGCTTTATATATCTGGGTATTCCATTGTTGGGTGCATATATATTTACAGTTTTTGTATCCTCTTGCTGAACTGACCCCTTTATCATTATATAATGACTTTTTTGTCTCTTTTTCACTTTTTCTCTGGAAATCTATTTTGTTTGATATAAGTATAACTACGCCTCTTCTTTTTGGGTTCCCGTTTACACGGAATATCTTTTTCCATCCCTTTATTTTCAGTATATGTGTGTCTTTATAAGTGAAGTGAATTTCTTTTAGGTTGCATATAGTTGGGTCTTGTTAGTTTTTAATCCATTCAGCCACTCTCTGCCATTTGATTAAAGAATTTGATCTATTTACATTCAATGTTATTATTGATAGGTAAGGATTTCCTACTCCCATTTTGTTATTTGTTTTCTCTTTGTTTTGTTGGTCTTCTTCCTTCTTATCATTTATATATAAGTGATTTTCTCTGGGATTATGTTTTAATTTCTTGTTATTTATTTTTGGTATATCTTTTTATAGGTTTTTGTTATATCTTTTTATAGGTTTTTGTTTTTTGGTAACCATAAGGCTTGCAAATAACACCTTATAGCCATTTTAAACTGATGACAACTCAACTCTGACTACAAAGAAAACAAAACAAGCAAAGAGAAAACTAAACAAACTCTACACTTTAACTCCATACTCCCCAATCTTTGACTTTTGTTGTCTATATTTACATCTTTTTGTACTATCTCTTAAAAAGTTGTTGCAGTTATTATTTTTGATAGGTTTGTCTTTTAGTCTTCTGATTAAAGGTATGAGTGGTTTACACACTACAATTACAGTATTAGAATATTCTGTTTTGTTACTCTACTTACTATTACCAGTTAAATTTATACCTTCAGATGATTTCTTGTTCATTAATGTTCCTTGCTTTCAGATTGAAGAGTTGCCTTTAGCATTTCTTGTAAGGCATGTCTAGTGTTGACAAAATCCTTCCACTTTTGTTTGTCTGGGAAAATTTTTATTTCTCTTTCAAGTTTGAAGCTTAATTTTATGGGATGTACTATTCTAGGTTGAAAGATTTTTCATTCAGCACTTAAAATATGTCATGCCAGTCTGTCCCGGCATGTAAGGTTTCCACTGAGAAGTCTGCTGCCAGACCTATCATAGCTGCTTTATATGTTGCTTGCTTCTTTTCTCTTGCTGCTTTTCGGATCCATTCTTTATTCTTGACTTTTGAGAGTTCAATTACTGTTTGCCTTAAAGTCTTATTTGGGTTGAATCTGCTTGATGTTTTATGACCTTTTTTATCTGGATATTCATAATTTCTCTAGGTTTAGAATGTCTCTGTTACTATTTCTTTGAATAAGCTTTCTATGCTGACTTTTCTCTCCATTCTCTTTAAGGTCAATAACTCTTAGATTTGCTATTTTGCCACTATTTTCTAGATCCTGTAGGCATGCTTCATGTTTTTAAAAATTCTTTCTCTCCCCTGACTGTTTATTTTCAGATAGCCTGTGTTCAAGGTCACTAATTCTTTCTTCTTGGTCAATTCTGCTATTAAGGACTCTGATGTATTCTTCAGTATGCCAGTTCCATTTTTCAGCTCCAGAATTTCTGCTTGATGCTTTTAAATTATTTCAGTCTCTTTGTTAAATTTATCCAATAGAATTCTGGCCTTTCCTCTAGGCGCCTTTAAGAATTTTTATTTTGCATTGGCCTTGAGCAGTCCGTTGACTATATGCCTTTGTGTTTTTCATTTTGTAAACTACCTCATAGGTGTTCTCTGCATTATTTGTATCTATATGTCTACCTCTCCAACGATATTAGAGAAATTTTGAGTAATTCCCTCAAATATATTTTCCAGGTTGTTTTCTTTTTCTCCTGCTCTCTTAGGAATGCTGATAGGTTTAGTTGCTTTACATAATCCTGTGTTTCTTAAAGACTTTGTTCATTTTTCTTAATTTTTTCTGGTTTTTTTTTTTTTTTTTTTTGACTGGGTTAGTCCAAAATACCAGTCTTCAACCTCTGAAATTCTATCTTCTGCTTGGTCCAATCTGTTGATAAAGCTTTCAATTGTGTTTTGAAATTCCTGAAGTGATTTTTTTTTAAATTTCAGAAGCTCTGATTGATTTCTTTTTAAGATGTTTCTATCTCTTCATTCATTTACTGGATTGCTTAGAAGTTTTTGGTGTTTGTTTTCAACATTGTCTTGGATCTCGCTGAGCTTCTCTACAATCCATGCTTTGGATTCTTTACCTGTTATTTCTGAGTTTGCAGTTTGGTTAGTGATGAATGCTAGAGAGCTAGTGTGATCCTTTGGTGGTGTCACTACATTAAGATTTTCCATGGTGCTGGTATTTCTTGCATGGGTTTCTTCTCATCTAGAGATGCTGGCACTTCTAATTTTTGTAATTACTTTTGTGCAAGGATTTTTTCTTTTTCTTTCTTTCTCTATGATATTATCATATTTTTCCTTTTCATTTCCCTTCCTCCATTCCCTATGGGGTGTGACTTTAGAGAATTCTGGGTAACTTCTTTTGGCTTTGCTTCTGTAGCCCTGTGCATTTTTTCAGCAGGTTGTTATATTAGATTTTGCAGTTCAACCTGCAAGCCAGCAGATGGCTCTTATGGGCAAGAGCTGGCTGTGGCCAATGTGGCTGGAAATATACTTGATACTTGCTTACCAGGGTAAACTCTGTGTTGTCTCAGGCAATGGGCTGATCTGTGGAGTGCACAGTAGTCTCATCTCCCTGCTCAGTCCCAGTGGGGCAGAGGGCAAGATGAGTGAGGGCAGACCAGGCAGGCCCACCTATAGGTCCCCCAAAGGCAGATGCAAACATCAGCACTGACGGAGAATTCAGTGGATGGCCGCCTATTCCCAAGAAGTGTGCTTAGGCATGAAGCTGGGAAACCTCCTCAGCCCTAAGCTCCCTGAACTGGGAGGTGGGAAGCCTAAACTAATGCAGGAGAGTGGGTGCTTAAGATACCTGGAGATATGCCTGGGTGTGGAGTCCAGAGGGTTCCACTGCACCACAATCTCTGCACAGGGAGGATAGGGCAGCCTAGGTTGCTAATTCAGGTGAATGAGTGCTCTGACTGCCTAGAGATCTGCCTGAGCATGGGACAGAGAAGGCCCCGCTTTACTACATTCTCTTCACAGGAAGGGTGGGCCAATTCAGGCTGCCGATCCAGGTGAGTGGGTGCTCTGAATGCCTGGAGATCTACCTGGGTGAGTTGAGGAGAAGACCCCACTCCACCGCAATCTCTACATGGAAAAGGTGGGGCAGCTCAGGCTGCCAGTTTATGTGAGCAGGTGCTCCAAATGCCTGAAAATTTGGTTGCTTGAGGAGCAGAGAGGGCCCCACTGTACCATGATCTGTCCCCAGGAAGGGTGTGACTTAGGCTGCTGATCCTGGTGAGGGGTTGCTCCGAATGCCTGGAGATCTTCCTGGGTATGAAGCAAAGAGGGCTCTGCTTCACCACAGTCACTGCTCAGGAAGGGTGGGATGGCTCAGATTGCTGATCTGTGCAAGTGGGTGCTCTAAAGCATAAAGGCCTGTCTGCACCATGATCTCTGCACAGAAATGGTGGGCAGCTCAGGCTACTCATCCAGGCATGTAGGTGCTCTGAATGCCAGGATATCTGCTTGGGCATGAAATAGAGAAGGGCCTTCCTTCACCAGGATCCCTATGCAGGAAGGGTGGGGCAGTTCAGGCTGCTAGTTCATGGCAGTGGGTACTCTGAATTACTAGAGATCTGCCTATAAGTGTGGAGTGGAGAGGATCCCACTGTACCACAATCTCAGGGGAGCAGGCTGGGGTACCCAGGATGACACATTTAGACCAGTTCCAGGTTGCCAAGCTGGCTCTAGCTGTGTCTCATTACCTAGAAGAAATCACAGCTGTAGCAGCTCTTTTTCCCAATCAGGCCTGCAACCAGGAAGACCACAATCCCAATATGTATTGCTGAGGTGCTTTCCACAATTCTGGTTGTGGAGGACCCTACTGCACTCCAGAGTTAGTGCTCTAGTCTTTGGTCTGATACTAAAATGCCTGCAGAACCATGCTGCTAGGTCACCAAAGAATGACTGAATTTTTATGCCCCCAGATTAAAAATGGCGTCCTGCTCTAGGTCTTGAGTCTGGGACAATGCCTAAAGCTTTTCCCAGTGTCTTTCTGTCTCAGTGTCTTCAAGCCTCTCCCCAAGTTAGCTGCAGGGCTTGGGAGAAACAAAGTGTTCTCTCTCCACTTGGGTTGCTCAGATCCCCAGTGGAAAGGTGAGTCACAGAGGGAGGCCCTCTGCCTCTCTTAGGTACTGAAGATTTATTCACTTTTATCAGCTGGATGCCATCACAGGAGCTATTTGTTCGTGTTCTCCTCCCTGGGATCAACGAAATTGATCCTCCCTGGGATCAATTTCGTTGCCCACTGCTCACTGCCCACCCCAGCCCTAGTCAACGACTAATTTACATTCTGTTTCTATGGGTTTGCTTACTGGGGACATTTCATGTAATTGGAATTATACAATATGTGGTCTTTTGTGTGACTTTTTTCACCTAGCATAATATTGTCAAGGTTCAATCATGTTGTAGCGTATATCAGTACTTCTTTCTTTTATTGTAGAACAATATTCCATTGTATGGACATAACACATTTTGTTTATCCATTCATCAGGTGACAGGCATTTGGATTGTTTCAATATTTTGGCTATTGTTAATGGTGCTGCTAGGAACATTTATGTACACGTTTTGGTGTGGACATATGTTTTCATTTTTGTAGATTACATACCTGTGAGTGAAATAGCTGAGTCATATAATTACTCTATGTTTAAGTTTTGAGTAACTTCCAAACTGTTTTCCAAAGTGGCTGCCCCATTTTACATTTCCACCAGCAATGTATAAGAGTAATAATTTATCCATATCCTCACCAACACTTGCTATTGTCTGGCTTTTTTGTTGGCAGATATTCTGGTGGTATTTCATTTTTCATTTGTGTTTCCCAAATGACTAATCATGTTGAGCATATATTCAAGGGTTTACTGGCCATTCAGATACCCTCAGAGAAATATCTATTTAAATCTTTTACAAGTTTTAATTGGATTATTTTCTTATTAAGTTGTAAGAGTTCATTATATATCCTTTACCAGGGATATTGTTTACAAATATTCTTTCCACTCTCTTGAAGACATTGCTTTCTTGGTTGTATCCTTTGACGATCAAAAGTTTTAAAATTTGATGAAATTCTACTTATTTTGTTATTTTATTGCTTGTGCAGCATCTCCCATATCTAAGAAATTGTTGTCCAACCCAAGGTCATGAAAATTTACTCCTATGTTTTATCATAAAAGTTTTATAATTTGAGTTTTTATATTGAATTTTATATTTAGGCCTGTGATCCATTTTGAGTTTGCTTATCTGTATGGCATGAAGTAGAGGTCCAAGCTTACCATTTTACATGTAAGTATTTGGTTGTTGTAGCGCAGGACTCTTGATTCTTTTCTATTAATCTGTGTATCTTTACTTTCTTCAAATTCTGTGCTTTCATTAATACTGTAGATGTATAGTAAGTCTTATATATGAGGCCTCCAACATTGTTCTTATTTTTTTAAAGATTGTATTCACTATTGTAGTTACTTTGCCTTTCCATACAAATTTTATAGTCATATTTTTATGAATGCTTATTATATTCGTTTGTCTGTAGCTTCTTTTGTATTTTAGATACTCGTGTGCAAATATAAATTGTTTTGTTTCATCCTTTCCAAACTTTAGACTTTTTTATTTTCTTGTCTTATTGCACTGGTGGGATTTTCCAGTACAATGTTTAACAGGAGTATAGACAGCAGACATCCATTTCTTATTTCTAACTTTAAAATGAATACTTCTAATGTTAGCCTACTAAGTGTAATGTTTTCTATCAGTTTTTTGGAAACATACTTTATCATGTTGAAGTTTTCTTCTATTTCTACTTAATAAGATTTTTTAAATTTTTTAATAAACTATTATGTTCCATCTTTCTGTGCCTATATGCAGATATTTTTTCTTGTGTACCCATTTAATGAAAGCATAGTCTTTTAGGAAGTTCTAGTTTTATCCTGAGATCTAATTTCCAAACTCTTACCTTGAGTCATGACCTTGTCATGTGTACATGTGTGAGCATTCCAATACAAGATTCTAGCTAAATGAGATCAATGGATATCCCCAAGGCTAATCTAATATCAAGTAGTGTGCTTACTGCTCTGGTTTTCAGGTATCATTTCGTTTTTTTGTATCTGGTGATTTTCTTTACCTTTATGAGAGTTCAGCTGAGCATTTAAAAGTCTAAAGAAATTCCTCATCTTTTGATATTTTGAGCAAGAAGGCTTTGGGGGTTCCTGGACCACTATATTATTGGTAACTGCAGATTATGACTGTATATGGAAAAAATGGAAACAGCTCAACTAGTTTTCTAATGTCTAGCCAAGTGGTTTACAAATGTTAGGCACTCAATAAATATTTGCTGAATGAATGAAATCTCATTTGAATATTTCATGACTGACAGCTTATAGAGGAAGAAGAAAATAATGGAGTAAAAAAATGTACCAAGGTTTTGAGCCTGCCTGCGAGAATGTTGGTGTCACTCATAGACAAGGGAGATGGCTAGAAGGGGAGCTAATTTATGGGAAGAAATAGGAGTTTGATTTCACCCACATTGAGTTAGAAGTGGCAGACAGATTCGCTGGTTATCTTTGACTGGGAATGTGGGATTAAAGCTCTGGAGAAAGGTCAGGACTGAATGTACAACCCAGGGAATTAATTATTTGCAATAAGGTGACGGTTGAAACTATGGCATTAGCTGCTGTTCCTGAGGCAGAAATTATAGGGTAAGAAAAGTAGTGGGTCTAAAATTCAGCCTTGATTGAAGTGGAAAGAAAAGCACAGCCTATGGAAGTATCTATAAAGATATGGTCTGAGAGACTGGATAAAAAGACAGTATAGTATCACAAGAAGCACAGAAGGAGATATATTTTAAAGAAGAGCTGGTTGTTTAAGGAGAGGATGGTGAATAGATTCAGATACTGTCTAGAGTTCAAGACCCCAGGATTTACCTGCTATTCCAGTCCCATTTATGACCCCATGAGAATATGCATGTTATATTGCGTCTCTTTTTATCTATGCTATAATTTTTATCTTGAGTCTAATCAGTGAATCAGAAAGAATGGTTTAGATTATGATGTTTTTCTGCATGTGTATGTTTTTGTTTATATTATCTCTAAATGTAGCTGTAGAAAAGCTGCTTACAGTTTTCCTGCTGTTTAAAAGCCATATTACACTCCATTTAAATATTTTTTAAATTGGTTAGAGGAAACAGGATGTGGTGCCTTGAAAACTTAAATGGGTTTGGAAGAGACGTTAAGTCTGTTAGGAAACCAATGGTGTGCTAATGTCAGCTAAAAGTCACTGACAGCATGCTGTGAAACATGCAGGGTCTGACCATAATTTCCATTCCCCTGCTCCTTTTCTTTCTGCTAACAAGGAAAGATAATTTAGAGGCTAGAAACTTGGAAAGGAAAATAGGGCCTTTTAAAAAGAAGAGTTGTAAATTGGCTACTATAGGTCTGACCTGCCAGTGGGGATATTAACCGTTGAATAAAAGCTATTTGAAAGAGCTTTTTATGATAAGCTCTTCCAAGGATTTGAAGTGCTAGAACCATATGCAGGAGTTACAAATATTTATAAATACGTATATTCCTATGAATTTCTGACTCTAAAAATACTTATGGTGAATTATAGAGTCATTGTTTACTTAGACATGAGGTTAACAACTAGAATTAGAGTAAACAACAATAGCTACTGCTTCCTCAAGGGCTACCTCATTTTAACTAGTGTTAAAATCTTACTATAGGTTATGTATAATATTTTCTTATGATATAATTAGAAATTATTTGTATTTTTCTTAATAGGGTTTTATTTGTATATAAAAGCTTAAATGTCTGTGTGTAACATATACCAGTGTACACTGTTATTCCCCATAGTTGTTATCTATGATGGACGTGTCCCTCTGAATTGAAGGGACTAGGTAATCAATACTGTAGGGTTCAAAAACTAGTATTCACAAAGCAAAGGAAGTGGTTGTAAATGATGTATAGGATTTAATCTGAGTCTGTGGTCTTGAATGAAAAATGATTGAGAATACAGAATTCAAAGAGAGAACAGCAGTCAATGTGAAGAGAATAGTAGGGATAGCAAAGGCAGACATATTACCTCAGAGATAAGAAGTCTTTGAGATACAGACCAAATCTGTCTGGGTCAGATAGCTTTTTATATTTTCTAGCCTGTATCACAGAATAACAACTGGCTTCCTAGGGAGTGGCCAGGCTAGGGCTAAAGGCGGCAAGCAGCTGCACTGTTCTAATTTGCTACCTTGGCCATTCTTTAAGCTGGAGTAAATGGGACAGAATCCTTCCTGTTTGGATCACAAGACCATAGCCTAGACAATCTGTCCAACTGATGGCAGCACGCCTGATTTGTGGGCCCTCACATCCTGGAGGAAAGGAAAACTCTTTAGATTTTTAGCGCTGTAAACCCAAACCTACAAAATGATGCCAAAACAGCATAGGAACACACAATGTTTATTTCTTAAACATTGCGTCTAAGGTGAAAATTTCCTGAGCAATGAATATTATGATAGGGAAAGATGGAGCAGCTTGAATCAATTTAGTAGCCAGTAGGTTTTTATTTTCCTGTTCCAAATGTGTTCACAAGAATGTGAAATGAGATGAAAAGGACTGTATCTTTAAACATTCAAAAAATTGACTTTTTCTATGATAAAGCAAATTTAAAACCATTGTCTGAAATTCTGTCTATATGTAAAAGGGGTGCAATAAATAGGGAGATTTTCCATAGTAGTTTCTAAAAGCTTTAAAATAAATTAAGTTGAAGGGGTTTTTTTTGTGCCGGAAATTTTAAAATCATTTTTTGGATACTTTGGTATACTACAATAAATTTGATGAACTTCCAATAAACTTATTCATGGCATCTCACCCCAAGGTAAATCAAGTGTCTATGTTTTTACCCGTGAAGCCACTTGAAATCACAAAGCAGAAGTTAAATATTTAACTATGATTATCCAGAAGTGTGTTTATGTTATGTTTTTTGTTGCTTGTCTTTAGATGGGAATTATTTCATCAGTAAGACCTGTTACATATTTGTCCTCATACCTTCTACCACTCAAGTAAAAGGTCAGTGGGTTGGGTTTTTGGGAGATCCAAGGCCTGCTGTGATGGAAGAAAGGAATGAATTACTTCTTCTAAAAACTGCGAGCTGCACAGGTCTCATGATAGCCAGTAGCCAAATCCTGGATTGTTTATAGGAGCCAGTTGGAGCAAAGTCATGATGCCATTGCTTCCTGGCCTCAACCTGGCTCCCTTCTGTGGGGCAAACACTCCTGACCTATTCTTGAGAGGATCCCTGATTTCTGTTGCCTCATTTCCTTGTTCTACAAATGCTCAGGCTGCAGTCTTTCACCCAAAGTTTTCCTTCTATCCAAGGGAGCATGCTTGAGCAAATGCAAGGCTCTTCATTAATTCTTTACACCCACTTGTGCTCAAAACCAGCATTCCCTGATCTATTGGAGGAGAAGATCAGTGAAAGAGTTAGGGTGGTAGAGGTAAAATTTACTATGATCAGAGATTGGATTACATAGTCCAAACCAGCCTTATGCATGGATAAAACAGGTGGTCAGTTACATGTTATGATTTGGACATGGTCACACTCCATCTTATCCTCAAGATAGCCTCTTCATGAGCCTGTCTTAATGCTCGATCTTCCACCATTAAAGATGGAATCCTCTAGTTTATGGCCTTCTCCTTTACAACATACAAATCCTGGTGCCTACCACAGTGCTCAGGCACTTAGTAGATCCCAAGTGTTAGTTGAATGAATAAGTGAATTGAAGGAATTATCTATTAAACTAATTAATAGGGACTATTAGGTTACTAGATGATGCAACCACTTAAAATAATGCTTCTCAAAATTTAAAGTACATAATGATCACCCGGGGATTTTGTTAAAAGACAGATTCTAGAGCTAGCCAATGCCTGAGAATCTGCATTTCTAACAAGTTACGTGATATCAATGCTACATCACACTTTGAGTAGCAATGATTTAGAAAACCTTAGGGCAAAGGTTTTCCGACTTGCCTGATCAAAGAATTGCTTGGGGGTATTGGTTAAACATTTGGAATCAGAATCTCTAGTGGGTAGACCTGGGAATCTGTATTTTTAACAAGTGCTTCAGGTTTTTTCATGGCTGGAAAAATAAATGTTATGTGGGAATGAGGCACAGGCTTAAAAACGTGTGGGGACATTGCCATGGTTCACAGGCCTCTTGGGAGTAAAGGAGAGACTCAGAGAATACTGGGATAGGTTAGAAAACATGTTCCTATGATTTTGCTTCAAAGCCATTCTTATATATAACCAGAAGTTGGGGGTAGAGGAAAAATGAGGACCTATTTGATATTTTTTTCAGTGGGTAGAAGTAGTATCAGTTTTTACTAGTACAAAGCATTATTTGGCTTTCTGGATTGTTGTCTTGCTCCTTGCATATGTTTGGTATCTTGAAACAGGCAAATTGGTAAACAAATCTTAAGGATTATTTTTGACTTCAAAAATTTTCCTTACATTTGTCTTCCTTGCAAGTTTTTAAACCTTAGCCCTTTCTTCATCATAGATTCTGTAAAACATTGGGAAACCTGATTTTCTTAGATTAATAAGACAGAGATGCGAGGGAATGGTCTATTAAGCAGGGCTGCCAGAGTAACTGTCATTTCTTTAGTATCCATCCACGGAGCCATGGAGCAGCGTGAAGCCCAGCAGTAGGATGTAGTCAGCGATGCACTTCAGTCCGCAGCTGTTCTGGCATGTTATTATTTCAGGCATCATCAACGACCAAGGTGAAAGTTTCTCAAATAAGACATTCTGTTGCAAGCGTGAGAGGCTGCTGGGAATGGGCGGGCAGTCTAAGTGGCAGATTTGAGCTAGGAAACTTGGGGCAGAGTGAAAATATCACTGACTTGCCAGAGGCCACATTACAAGTTGGTGACATGTCTCGTATTTGCATTAAGTTTTTCTTATTTCCATTTCTGTGCTGCAGCCTTTGGGCTATTGATGTCCCCAGTCTTTAAACTATCCTTTGGAAAGATCTGATTCTCATGCTCATATGCTTTTGAATTCTGTCTCTCTCCATCTCCCTTTCTCATCTCTATAATTGGGATCAACGTTGGGATTTGCAGCCAAACACATGGAAAGAGTTTTCAAATTACTCAAGGCAATAAAGGTGCTTCTTTGTGAGTAGACATTAGGCTTGTGTTTTGTCAAACAGAATTCCAATATGGAAAACTAGAGGGAACCCAGACTTTATTCCGATCCCTTATTTGTTCTCCTATGTTGTCTTGGACCTTGAGACATTTTGGCAAAGACTGTCATGGAGCCTCTGGTGAGGACACCTGTGATTACTCAGGATCACTTTAAAGGATCAGAGGTTGTAAGTTTAAACACTTGCAGAGTTGGCCTCATTTTCACCAGATGCTAGGCTTGAACTTCAGGGGGCTGCCTTTAATGAACAATGATGCCTATTTCAGTATATGTCTGCAGTTGTTCAGCTGCCTTTAGATGTGAATAACTGAGAGGCCTAAGTATATGACACACATTCTGTTTATTATTTATATATAAAACAATAACTAGTTAACTAACTCATTTTGATTTGTAACTCTTACTTATGAATAAAATGTTATGCAAGTGGTCAGATGGCATTGCAGGACTCAGGAATAACCTTTCTTCTCTGATGCCTGAAAAAAAGGTACCAGAGATATCCATTCTGGTTTCAAGGGAACATTGAGTTCCAGGAGTGTCGGAGGGCCTCACATGCCCCAAAGTTTAGGGACATCTGAAGATATGGTGCTAGTGAGGCTAGGAGGTATATTGAGGTCTAGGATATTAAAAAGTTCAAGGATTCTCAGCAAGTTCAAGATTATTTTCTAATGTAGATGCTGCAACTAAGCATGTTAAGTACCAGAGAGAGGCTCAGGCTAAATTTTCCAAAGCTATTTAAAAGCCTGTGGGAGGAGGGGGAGGAGGCATCTAATCCTCCATACTTTCTACCTTTTTTTAATCTTTAACATTTTATCTCCAACACAATAAAAAGATTGGCACTACCAGCATCCTTTTATCTGAAGTCATGTAAGTGGACCATTTTTGTCTATACAGAGGTTTCTAAGGATGTTTTATGTTTAGGAGGCAAAGGTATGTAGATGTATGACCATAGCAGAAAAGGAAGCATCTTAGAAATCTCCAGTATGGTTGCAGAAATTCACAGCTCCTGCACTGGGAAAATTCCACTGTACAATTAAAAATATACCCCCAAATTCCAATCAAATTCATTCTCATTTCTTCTCCATAACTTTGCAGGAAAGATTAGCTTCCTATAGTCTCTGAAGCCTTTGTATTAACACTAGTAAATGTTAAAAAAAGAAAAAACACTTCCTCAACTGCTTTGATACCTGTTTGAAATGCTAATTGATCGGCATGTATACAGTCAACTCAGGGTTCATACCAATTCAACCCCTCCCTAGGCAGGTTTGCATATATGATGAAATTATGCTCTATATCAAGAAAATATGAACCTAAATGAGATGAAAATTGAACCTAAATGTGATAACACATGAAAAAAATGGGATGCTCCTGGGTTTCTTGCCTCGATTTCCTCCCAAAGGTCTCTCAGAAAAGACCACCCCATAAACACACAACAGTAAATTTTAGGAAAATTAACTTTCCAATGAGATGGGAATGACAGTAGATTTGCCTGTGCTTGTAAAAGCATATATTTCTAATGTTTTACAAAAAGCTGTGATGACATGACTAAAACCAGATTTCTAATGCTGTTCTTCTTCAAAGAATAATAACTCTCTAGCCTATGTTTAACTGAGTATGGAGTTCAGTGGAGATACAGAAAGAGATAACATGACAGAGCTACTTAAGAAGGGACAGGGAAGAAGACATAGATAAGGAAGGGACAGTAGTATGGAGCATTTTACTTTGGCCTGGGATTCTATCACCTTCAATTGAATTATAATCTTGGAAGTAAGAATACATATGAAAGTTTGCAATGTGAATTTTCTATAGACCATGACTGGAGGTGGCACCCTGCTTCAACCTGAGGGTGGGCATGGGAGAGACCTGATATACTTTTGCCTGGATGGGGCTGACTCTGGTATGGAGAAGTGGGTATTAAATGAAGATTTGAGCAAGGCGACAGGACTAAAAAAGCAAAAGACAAGAGATGTAATGACAGATGATCTTAATTTAATGGAGAAGACTACCACAAGCTTAAAGTATTTATTTAACTATAATGATAAAGGTAAAATAATGCTGAACATTCAGAAACATTTATCCTGATGTGTTTTCTAGTGCTGTTGTTACAAATTATCACAAATTTAGTGAATTAAAATGACATAAATTTATTATCAAACAGTTCTATAAGTTAGAAGTCTGGGTAGAATGTGGCTTGTATGGTTCCACTGCTTAGGGTCTCACAAGACAGAATCAAGGGGATAGCCAGGTCGCATTCCTTCTGGGAGATGCTAATGCTAGATTCAATCAGGTTGTTGGCTGAATTTATTTCTATAATGTAGGACTGAGGTCCTTGTATCCTTGCTTTCTGTGGGCTGGAGATTGTTCTCAGAGCCTAGAGGATGCCCACATTCACTGGTTTGTGGCCTTCTTCAAAGCCAGCAATAGCCACTTGAGTCCTTGTCATGTCTCGAATTTTCCTGACTTGAATTTTTCCCTTCCCTCTCCTACCTCTGCTAATTCAACTAGGCAGTATTTCCTATTTTAGAGCTTGTGTAATTAGATTGGCCCTACCTGGATTAGCCCTTATCTTAAGTTTTGTAAGCTTAATTACATCTGCAAAGTCCCTTCACACTAGAACTGAGATTAGTGTTTAATAGAATAACCAGGGAATGGGAATCTTGGGTGGTAGGAGAGAGACATCTTTAGAATTTTGCCTACCACACATGTGATCTTAGAAATATGTGTGAATCTTAAAAGGGCATGACAGGGTGATAAATCCAAAGAGCCCCATGGAAACATTCAATTGCTAATGGAGAAGAAAGAGGAGTAAAAATATGAAATGGATACACATCTGCTATTTTACACTGATGGAATGGAGGCAGGCACAATCTGAGATTATAAGGGGGAAAAAGAGAAGGAAGACCCTATGGAGCGATGCTATTTACAATATTTAACAATCTGCATGGCATAGACATAAGCCAGTCAGAATAATCACAATGCATGCTGGCCAGCACTCTACATTGGTGCATACCCAATGCATCACTACTAATGTGTCCAAGATAGCACTGTATTCACCATCACTGTCGTTAGTCTTCCCATGAAACTCCCGGTAAGGGGACTCAGTCCCTGTTTCCCATTGAGAGCTCAGCCTCAATGTGAATGTGTTTGTGCATCAGGGAAACCACCCCAGAAGCAAGGGGTTAGCCTCCAAGCAGGGATTAGAAAAGTCTGAAAACATGTAGGAATGGGAGCCTGAGCAGTGGTATGATGGGGAAAGCTGCGACCATGAGTTCAGACAGACCATGGGGTTAGGGGATATGAAATGGAAAAAGTCTTTGAGGTAGACAGTTCTGAACATATGTCTGAGGGAGT
Organism: Theropithecus gelada; assembly: GCF_003255815.1. Classification (NCBI taxonomy): domain Eukaryota; kingdom Metazoa; phylum Chordata; class Mammalia; order Primates; family Cercopithecidae; genus Theropithecus; species Theropithecus gelada. The sequence goes on along the minus strand of NC_037689.1, from coordinate 115,219,771 downwards.
TCTGAATATAGCACATCATCATTCTAGGATGGAAAATGGAAAAAATTGTTAAGTATTATTAGCCAAAAGCCCAATCAACAAACCAACCAATAAACAAACGCAATAAATCCAGGACCTAGAATGTCTACTCAGTCTGGTGTGTAGCAGGTGGTCAGTGGAGATTGAGGTAGCTAGCTCCTGATGTGGGGCAGTTAGAAGGATAGCAGGTGGGGTAGTCAGCATAAAAATTGAGGACCTACTCATGGATACTGGGGATCAGGTGGCCAGATATTAAGTCACAGTGTGAGAATTAGATTTCTAGATAAGGATTTGGATATAGAAAAACAAGATGCAGACACAGTTACTGGAATATTGCAGTCTCAAAGTCATAATGAAATCAAAATACACCAAAGAAGATGCTAAGTTGTGGGTTTAGGGCTGTTTAGATTAGCATGTGATAACCTGCAAAAAACTATCATTTTCTCCAATCCCTCTCATGTTATAGAAAACAGTTTCTGGGAAGAAGTAATTTGCCTAAGGTCATGCAGCAAAATTTTAGTAGAACTGGTATTAAGACTCAGGTCTCAGATGCTTAATCTAGTTGGTGGTGTTCCCATCATGTTACACTGCCTTTCTGCCTTGAGCCAGGGCTGGTCTTGGGGTGTGGGTTTCAACTGACTGTGCAGGTAGGAGGGAACTTTCACCCAGTTGATGGTTCAGTGGGTTGTTGGTTTGATGCCCCACTATGGTGTCTTCGTCCAATCTTATGCCCAGGATCAGGCCCCAGCTTCAGCACCCTCCTGTTCTGGATTCCAGTGGCATAAGCATAGCTTCTTTCTCAGCTTTTGATGGACACATTGGGGTATGTTGCTTTGAACTTAAATAAAAGGAGAGTCAGTACTGCTAAAAATAGTTTCACATGGAATGCTGTTATAGGGAAGCACAAAGCCACTACTAAAACCAACTAATAGTTTTCATGACACTGGAAAAAAGGATGTTTCACTGGAGTGAAAAATAAAGGTTAAATAAGAGCCTTCTCACATTCAAAATGCTACCAATTTTGTCAGATTGGGTCTCAACTGTTTGGGACCAAGAGTAGGCGGTCTTTTAATACATTACAAATGGCAAGTTGGAAGGCAAAAATATGGGTTAGTTTGTTCAAAGAAAAGGGCTGCAGACTTCTCCTAGTCTGGCATGTTATAACTTGCCTGCTAATCAATCACTGAAGAGCATGCCCACTGCCCTCAGGGACGTTCTTACACAAAAGGGATGCTTTTCACACAATCCAGCTCATCCAACCTGCAAGTATAAAGGGACTTGGTTAGAAAAGTTTATTAAGTATTTTATGGTAACTGAGAAATTCATTTAAAAGGCTCCTTCAGCCCAAGTGCATTTGGGAGCTCTGAGTTTTAGTGCAGCTGAAGTGACCACTGCACAATTTAAAGGAAAGTAACTGAGACCTCCTTGTTCTTTTTCAGCCAGGAGGCAAGAGCACTCCAGCTCTTGTTGTCTGAGGCCTTGCTCATTTTGAACACACCATGAGTATAGGCCTTAATGATTGTTTGGGGATATGACTTGGGCCTTTTTGAGCTTATTGAAAGCATTTCTAAGGTCACATGCCTTCTTCTTGGCCAGGGTTTTTAATACTGCATATAATTTCTTTTAAAATAAATTCCCCCAAATAATTGACCATACCCAACATGCCTTCTTAATTAAAAACTCATTTTCAAGGAACATGTCTAATGTGACTTATAAAGAAGCTTAGACATAACATATTCAGTGATTTCATTTGATTTTCTTTTCTATGCATTTAAGAACAGGAAATAAGAGGTGATTTTCACAACAGATTTTGAATTTCATGCTTGGGTACCCATTGATGGTGTCTAGCTTATCACTGGATATAAATAAATTAATTGTTGTTTTAATCACTGGGAGGTTGACTGCTTTATGGTTGTTATATTTATACTCAGAATTCTACATGTTGTACATTGAAACATTTTTGACCTGGGGTTAAAATACCTTGTTTTTGAGTCCTAGATCCACTATTCCAGGATACCTTTGAGCAAGTCACATAATATTGTTTCTCAATTTTCGGATTGGCAATTATAAAATAGGGATAATGATAATAGCTCCTATTTATTAAATGTGTACTGTATGGAAGGTTCTGCCCTCTGCGATTTTCATGTGTTAACTCAATTAGTGTTTACAATGTGTTCATGATATAGATACAACCATCATTCTCATTTTACAGATGAGGCAGCTGAAGCACAAAGAGCTAGCAGGGGTGGGATTCCTTCCCAGGCAGCCCGGTTCCAGAGCCTATGCTTTTAACTCTGATTTTCTTACCTTGAAGGAGTTTCAAGGCTCAAATCAAATGTAATCATGTGTGTGAAAGTGCTTTGAAAACTATAAAATGCTAGATAAATAGGAGGTATTATAAAAGTTACTGAGCCTAGCTTTAGTTTCCTTTGAGAAACATTTTCTTGGCAGTAGGAAAGTGTTGGTATGATGGGGAAGAAATTATAATGTACTAGAAATGATGCCTTCGTTTGAAATGCCTTCAAAGCTTAGTGTAGCAGAAAGCTCACTGGGCTGAGGGGAAACGAACAAGAGTTCTAGTGCCAGTTGAGCTACTAATAAACTAGTCAACCTTGGATAAGTTGTCTAAAGCTCATTTCTTTAAACCTGTGTTCAAGTATGAAGCAGGATGATTGGTGTGTAAACAGTGGTTCTTAACCTTTCAGTGGCCATCAACCTTTTATATATTAGATTATATACTCTAATAACAACTATGGCACCTCTTCACAAAATTTTGTACACAACTTTAGGGTTTCAGAGACCCTAGGTTTAAAACTCCAGGTCAGGATGTTGGAAGATGTTTGTAGCTCTCACATTCTAAGATTGGAACCATACTTTATAAATACATGCTTTAAAAATCTTCTTTACAGGAAAATGCCCTTCATAAATCATGGAAAGTGTATAAGAAACAATTGTGCTGAGTTGGTCAGAATAGCATGATTTAGAGTTTAGGAATGGATCACCATTGATAGCAGTTGAGGTATAGCTATAATAGCTCACAAAAGAATTCTGCATTTCAATTTTATTTTGCTGAGAATGTTTTTGAAAGGGAGGACAGTCATAGCAGCAATATCCTACTTGATATATTAATCATACATTTAGCTTTGCAGTGCATTTACAAAAGTGCTGGGATTACTGCTTTTAATTCTGGTATCAGCAAAAGATAGCAGCACTGTTTCATGCTGGTCCACAGGGAGCAGCAGTATTTTTTTATAAGAAGCAAGCTTTGGCATGGAAGCCATAAAGAATTTTATATCTATAAAAGTAGATAATGTCAACCCCAACTGAGTGCAAGATTTGTGGGTGGTCTGTTTGTGAAATATTTCTAATTACTGTGATGAGTCCTGCTGGGATTGCTAAAATTAAGCATCTGTCATATCCATTTTCTGTTGTTTTGAAACAGCTGTAGGAATTGTCAAAGCATCCTGAAGTCCATGGCCTGGTAGAGCAAACAGGAAGTGTTTTTAGCAAGCATCCAATCCACCCTCTCATTTTACAGATGAGAACTACTGAGGTTCTGTTTCAATCTAGTCCTATGAAAATAGACCGAGACAGAGGTTTGCATGTGGGAAATTTACTGGGGAGTATTCTCAGGAACAAAACTGTAAGGGAATGAAGCAGAACTGGGCAGAAGGAACACGTGAACTGTGGTGCAGTCATAACAAAGGTCTTAGCCTGTTCCATAGCAAGCTTATGAACTGAGATGGTACTTCAGAGTTGTCTCAAATTGAGGTATGGGTTGGATATGGGCTTTTGAATGCCTACATTGTTCAGTTGGTGGATGTTGGCTGCCCATGAAGAGAGACCATATCATTGAACAAGTCCACTTCCTTTGGCTGATGGAAATTTCTGGAGAAGAACTGATCTGTGAGGCTTCTGTAGCCAATATTCCTGACAACTAGGGGGATAAATGCCTTGGTCCTAAAGTGGGGTTCTGGGTGGTGTACCACTGCATTCACTACAATATTCAGAGTTTCATTTGGAGCACCATCATCTCTTGCCTAAATCACTGCAGTAGCCTTCAAACTGGTCCCTTGCCTTGAATCATGTCTTAATTCAATCAATTTTCTGCACTGCAACTGGTGTTATCATTATAAAATCCAATTCTTATCATGTAACTGTGGCTTACAACTCTAATGGTTTCTCATACCTTCTACAGAGTCTAGACACCTCAGTACAGCTTCTAAGAACCTTCATGATCTCACTTCTGTCTTTGGTCACAGTTCTTGCAATTCTTCTCTTGACTTCCACAGATCAGCCATGGAATTTCTTGCAGTTCCATAAATGCATTATGTTCTACCTCTGAGCCTCTGTGCATGCTATTTCCTCTGTCTCGAACACTGCACAATACACACATACACATAGGTAACTTTTACTTTAGATTGCCCCTCTTTTAAGAAGTCCCTCTATTTCCATAGTCTCCTGTAATTACTGCTATTGTAATTATTTTCTGTTAGATTTTATTGAAATTATCTGTTTACATGTCTCTAGACAGCAAGAAGCTCCTTGAGGGCAGGAGGAGTATCCTTATTATGCATCCTCTGATCTATGCACAGTGACTAGAACTTGGTAGGTACACAATAAGTACTTGTCTAATGTACAAGGGACTTACACAAGGTCACACCCTGTGCATGCTCAGGGATAAATTATTTTCAATGTTTTGTTTAATTGTCATGGTGAGGACATACCATCTGACCACCAAGTTCCTATGCCTGTGTCCACACAATTATATGAGACCAGGCCATTGCAAATATAAAGTAGAATCACATGATAGATGAAAAAACTCTATCTGAGGTGATAAATGTAACATCTTTAAAATGGATGTGACCTATGTGTCAGATTCTTATAGCTCCTCTGAAAGGAGATTTAAAAGACACTGTAATCTTCTGAGGGATGTGTAGTGACAGGTGGAATCGTGACATAGCATTCAGAACTGAGAAGCTGAAGTACGGAGGTGTTAATCATGGTCAATAGGATTAGTCATTGATTATAGACATGTCTCCTTGCCAACAATTTGTAGACTTTGCAGGAATTTGCCTGTAGGAGATTTTAGCAGCAGTGCTGCAGAAGTAGGGTCAGGTTAAAATTGTAGTACTTGAAAACTATTGCCAAGAGACTTTAAAATTTTAGTAAGATTTTCAGGAAGCCACCAGCTTCTGGGTAATGTGTACATTCCAGAAAAGTATTATTCTATTTTCATGTCTAATAGTAGTCTCTCTAATATATACCTAGTCCTGGTACCTCCATTTCATAAGCTGAACTTTAAAAATGTTATAACAAGGCATTAATCAGGGCTTCAGTCTCTAAAGCCAACAAGGATTAGACAGGAAAAAAAAGATATTACTACCCTTTTTGTACAATCTTGCTGGACCTACTCCCAAGAATGGACTTCTCTTTGACCTTTCATCAGTCTTTGTTTTCCCTTGGCTAGTAATAACTAACAAAACTAAGTGTTGGTGGGAGAGGTGATAAAAACATTTTGACAGGATATATATAATTTGTTGAAATCAGTTGCCATAATCAATACAGCCACATCACATATCTGGAATTGATTAATTAATAAAATACTTCTTAGACAGTGAGTGTTAAATATTTGAGTCAGTTGTGAACCTCTGAAAACCTGATAAAAACAAAGAGTCTTGATAAAATGAGAGTTCACAAAATTCTACATTCAATTTCATAGAGATAATAGATTCCCCCAAATCCATCAATAGACCAGTGTTGGAAAACCATTGATTTAGAAATAGGAAAAAAAAATGGCTTCCATTTATTGGGTGCTGAGTATGTCTCAGGCCCTGTGCTAAACACTTCATGTACATTATCTCATTTAATCCACACAATGACCCTGTGGGGCACACGCACATTAATTATAGCTGAAGAAATGAAGGTTCAAAAAATTAACTATCTGCCCTGAGAACACAGCTTAGAAGTAGCAGAACTGGGATTCAAATACAGGATTCTGGTAGGCTTCAGGGCCTATACAACTTTATACCATTCAGCCTCTAGTGAGTCTTATTAAGTTCTATCTAATTGGAACTTTGTGCTTTAGTAGCATTGGCCATAAATCTTGTCTTTGCTTCTTGTTTTCGGAAGCATCCATCTTCAAATAGTTGTTCATGGACTCTGAGTTTTAATGTTCTGCCTTTTAAATTCTATTGATTGTCAGCATATCTGAACACACCACTGGTCTAGTTAAACTAGTTAAACTAGACCAGTTTAGATAAACAGAATTACAGAAATAGAATGTCCCATTTTTTAGTCTGTTGAATATCTGCACAGAAATACAAATGGTGGAATATTTCTTGCAAGCTAATTCAAAAGTATCATTATGCCCTTCATTCAGTGCATCTTAGGAGTGTGCAAGGATCCTTTGTATAGCAAAGCTCAAGTCATGATCTCTTGTCTATATTGGAAATATCTGGCCAAATTTTGGATCATTTTTTATTGTTCTTAAGCACAGGTAGAATAGGTAATAATCAGTATGGTATACTTTCAGGATCTTGTTTTATGATGAAGCACACATATTTAGGTTAGCATTCTAACCCTAAATATTTTGGTATGCACCTCTAAAAATAGGAATATTTTCCCTTTAGAGTCAAAATAACACTAGCACATCTAAAAATTAATAATTCTTAAATATTGTTCAATACCCATGCATATTCAAATTTTGATGATCCTCAAAATATTCCTTACATTTTTGTTTGCTTGTCCAAACCAGGATTTTATCCAGGACCATATGTTGGATCTGATTGTTATGATAACTATCTTTTAGTCTAGAACAATTTCCTCTCCTCTACAATAACTTTCTGAAGAGACTAGGCCAGTCATTTTCTAGGCTTCTTGGAAGTGCTGTTTAGCTGGTTTCTCTATCCCCTTTATTTCCTGTAAACTGAAAATTGGATGTAAAGGCTTGCTTAGATTCAAGCCAAACATTTTTGACAAGATTATATTATAGGCAATGTTGGATACTGTATGTTATGTTGCATCAGGAAAGTGTCCCACCATTAGTGAAGTAGTGAAGCTCAGATTGGCCATTAGATTAAGGTGATGACTGTCTAATTTCAGAAATTTTGGGCAAGTTTTCTATCTATCTAAATCCTTATTTCTATCCCTAATTCCCTTCCAGCAATTCCCCAATGCCTCACATATCTTCAATAGGCATCAAGTTCTATTATTATTTCACAATCAGGTATAAGTTCTGTTATTATTCCACAATCAGATATAAAGACAAGTAGATGACTGCCTCCAGAGCCTTTAAATCCTTTCCTAAGAGTTCAAATAAAGAGAGAAAAAAAGAGTACTGCCTAGGTGAGAGAGCCCAGACCAGGGCTGATGGAGAAACTTATAAAATCATGAGAAGCTTTACAACGTTTTTGAGGGATAGCCTTGGCCTAAGCTCTATCGAGCATGGGAGACTCATTCCAGAAAGAGATTTGCTGTTTTCCCAGGGAAGACATTCCTATGTGACAGACATATTTGTATTTGTCTGTTCTCACACTGCTATGAAGAAATACCTGAGACTGGGCAATTTATAAGGAAAAGAAGTTTAATTGACTCACAGTTCCACATGGCTGGGGAGGCCTCAGGAAACTTACAATCATGGCAGAAGGCACCTCTTCACAGGACAGGAGGGGAGAGAATGAGTGCAAGCAGGGGAAATGCTGGACCCTTAAAAATCATCAGATCTTGTGAGACTCACTCATTATCATGAGAACAGCATGGGGGAAACCGCCTCCGTGATTCAATTACCTCCACCTGTTGACCCGTGGGGATTATAATTCAAGGTGAGATTTGGGTGGGGACACAGAGCCAAGCCATATCAATATTAATGAGAGGAAATGTTTAAGTCTGGTGTTCTTAGGGCAGGTTGAAATTAGGCAAGTTTACCTGCAGTGATACTTTACCCTCACTGCCGAAAACCCTCCCACCTCGATATTTACTTCTCTTCTTTGGATGTTGTACACAATTAAAATTCCCCCCATCCCAATGATATATAAAAACACTCACACATTTCTTCCAACTCTTACATTTTCCTTTGTCTCTTCTATATAAAGTCTGTTTAAAATCAAGAATCATATCACCTTATTCATAGTTAAGGACTACAGCTTCCTTTTTCAGATATTTGAATTTTACCTGGATGGTGTGTGTATGGCTGTAATCTAGGGGAGTAATTGTTAACTGGTAAACTTGCCACTAGTACTAACAGTGGGAGAGATATTTTTGAGGGCATGGCTTCACAGTGTTCCTTAAATCACACTATATGATGCTATGTATCTTGCCTTCTTATGAGGCTAGCTTTGGTTGAGGAAAAACAAACTCCGAAGAATCATCTATCTAAAACACTTAGGTGTGTTTGCATTATAAAGCAGCCTCAAAGGGAACATGTTTCTGACTAGGATTTTCTGATTAGTAGATATGAACACTTTGTCTGTGGCAACCCGTTAGTTACCAGACCAACTCAATAAAAGTCACCCAATATGCAATATGGGTGTTTGCTCAGCATATTGATTTTACCACTGAAATTGAAAACATCTTCTCTGATGAGTTTTGGGAAACAAAGTCATCAATCTCAATAGGGATGCTATTGATTTGGTCACTTTTGATGCACAGAAAGGTACTAATAATTTTCAAGTAAATGCCTCCAATATACAGTGACAAATTGTATTACAAGTTGGCACCTTTTCAGAGCTGTGTGCCAGGACTCCATTTATTCACTCCCTTGGGAGTGAGCAGCTGTTTCAGTGAGATGAGGCCTGGCTATTCCTATTAGCAAGTGTGGAGTTGGGTCCTGTGATTTGAGAGAGGGTGGCTGGACCTGATCTCTGGGATCCTTTGCTGCAAGTCTCTTCCTGCAATTTTCAACAGTTATGATTAGGATTAGCTCTGCAACTAGATCCTATTCTCCCAGATACTAATGAAGTTAAGCAAACATGCATTCAGCAATGTATTTATTACCTAAATTCTTATTAATAGCCCACAGTGACGGCAGGCACTGTGGCAGATACTATAGATACCATGATATACAGAGCTGACATGTCCTCAAACTTAATGTGGTGGGGAAGACAATCAATACAGAAGTAAACACAGAATTGTAAGTTGTTGTAAGAAAGAAACACAGACTGTGACTGAAAATACAATAAGCAGAATCTCACTTAGACATGGTGGTCAGAGAAGTATCTACCGTGTGTCAGACACTCAGCTAGATGTTTTGTTTAAAAGATGTAGGTGGACAGCATCCCTGTCTCTAAGAAATTATTGATTTATAATTAGTTCAATAAGAAAAGCATGTATGAATCATAATGGAAACTTAGAGAAGGAGCAATTAATTCTGCTTGGGGTAAAATGGGGTAGTAATGTCAGAGACAGTTAGAAAAAGGGTGTCACCTGAGCTGGTTCTTGAAAGGTTACTGGAAGAATGCTGAGTGAACTCCAATGGCTGGGGGTAAAGGAGTCTAGATAGAGGCAACAGCAAGAGGAAAGGTGTCAAGGCATGTCTGAGAGAATGAGGCAGGTCATCCTGGAATCCTAACCTCAAATGAACTTTTATACAGAACTCCAGTAGGGAAAAGATATAAATGCAGAACAAGGCTGTTGGAAGCAGCAGCAGGAGTGGGTCATAGGGGAATGATAATCGTTTTCTATGGCTGCCATAGCAAATGACCGTGAACTTAGTGACTTAAAACAACACAAATTTTATGTTTTCCAGTTTTGAAGGTCACTGGGCTAAAATCAAGTTGTCAGCAGGCTGTGTTCTTTTCTGTAGGCTCTAAGGAACTGTTTCCTTGTTTTTTCCCCCAGATTCTAGAGGCCCCCTTCCCAAGGCAGCAACATCACATCTCTCTGGCCTTTCTTTTCTCCTCATGTCTGTCTCTGATCACAGCCTGGGAAAGGTTTTACACCTTTAAGGACCTATGCGATTCAATTGGGGCCCCTGGGATAATCCAGGTAAACGCCTCAAGATCCTTAACTTTAATCATATTTGCAAAGTACTTTTTGCTATGTAACTGTAAAGCAAAAAGTAGCTGAGACAAGTCTCAATCCATTTAGAAGTTTATTTTGCCAAGGTTAAGGACATGCCCAGAAGAAATAAACATGGAATTACAGAAACAGTCTGTGGTTTGTACCTTTCTCCAAAGACGATTTTGAGGGTTTCAAAATTTAAAGGGGGAAAGTGGGCTGGAGAGAAAAGAGGGAGGATATGGTCACATTACCAAATCCACAAGTTGGAAGAGAAAAGGACCAGCTAGGGGAAGAATCAATTATGTATTCACCTGGCTCTCAGTAAATCAGCACTTTACATAAGATAAGGCGAACATAGAGAGTAACTACCTGTGGAGATATTTAACCTTTTATCTGTAGCTGTCTGCTTAGGAAGAAAAGGAAAGTCGGTTTCTTGTATGACTCAGCTTTCAGCTTAGATTTTTCTTTTGGCAGAGTGAATTGGAGTCTGGAATTTTTAATTTCCTTTCACATAAGGCAACATATTCACAGATTCTAAAAAATAAGGATGTGGACAGTGCTTAAACATCACTTCGTCAGATAGACCTGATAAAAGTCAGATTAAATTAGTATTTCCTATTAGGTGCTTCCATAGCACCCTGTATTTCATCTGTCTGTGCCTGTTTGTGTATGTAGAAGAAACCAGAAATGTTGGGGGAAGCCAAGTTGTGAGGCAACATTTATTCATTCACCAACCATTTTGTGAGCAAGGCACAATATATACCCAAAATTTAGCATTATTCTCCTAGTGAGAAAGACAGACACTGAACAAATAGTTTAAAATGCATAGTAAATGTTTTAGAATGGGACCTGGGGTGGTAAGCAACCATCAGTTTTCCTATAGGCCACTGAGTGCACGCAGACCTGGAGGGCCCTGTCAATCATGACAAGGGGACAGCAGAATGGAAAGAGGCTTGAACCACAAGACCGGATGAGGTCAGATGGGAAGATTTCTTTTTTATCTTTTTTTTTTTTTTTTTCCCCCCAGAGACAGAATCTTGCTATGTCGCCCAGGCTGGAGTGCAGTGGCACAATCTCAACTCACCGCAACCTCCACCTCCTGGGTTCAAGCAATTCTCCTTTCTCAGCCTTCCGAGTAGCTGGGATTACAGGCCTGCGCCACCACGCCAGGCTGATGTTTGTATTTTTAGTAGAGACGGGGTTTCACCATCTTTGCCAGGCTGGTCTCGAACTCCTGACTTCAGGAGATCCACCCACCTTGGCCTCCCAAAGTGCTGGGATTACAGGCGTGAGCCACTGAGCCCGGCCCAGATCGGAAGATTTCTAAGTCAGCAGATGCTAGCATAGAGAAGGGATGACAGTCAAAAACTTGATTAGGATTATATACTCCACATTTGATAGAGGGTAGATATGTATATGGGCCTTATCTTTGCAGCCTCTATTTCATGAAGATTTGTAAGACCCTTGGAATTAGATTGATCACAGAACAAAATGGAAGAGCATACAGAGGTGAAAATCCTGAACTGTGTTTAAACCTAAAATGACTGAGAAAATCCATGAGTAACTGAAATTGGCTAAATTGAAGTCTTTGCTTTCTGATGGAATGTGGCCTCTTAAGAGTGATTTAGATGTCATAAAACAACAAACTTATATTTTTACAGTCTCCAGAATGAAGATTGTTAAAATTCATACCTGCTACATATATTTGTTCTGCTGAAGGGTTCAGATTTTATTCTATCAAATGTATAGCTGCACTAGCTAGCAGAGGTTTTTTGATAGGAGAGAGGCAGAATCAGGTTTGCTTTTGAAAAGTAAACTCAGATAGCAGGTCAGAAGAAGACGTGAAGGGTGTGGATGTCAGGAAAACACTAGAAGACTACTCTACTAATCCAGGTGATGGAGAAAGGGATCTGGGCTAAGATAATGACCACTGAAAAGTGCAAATACCTCTGATATAGGTCAAACCAAAGAGTATTTCTAGGTACTGATTTTTTTTTTTCCTGTGGTTTGACTTAGGCAAAGCACTCCGTTGCCTGATTGTCAACTTCTAAGCCAGGTACATTAAAGAGAGGGAAAGAATTTGTCATAAAAATGACTGATAATGTTTAGATCAGGAGACAAAAACTTAGCTGTGTATGGGGACCAGGTAGAGGCTGGCAAACTGAAGAATGCATGCCCCATCTAAAGAGGGCAACTTCTTTGCAGCTCCAGACCATGTAATCCTGTGAGACCAGAGCTACAGATTTCACAAGACAATTTCCCTCATGTTAAACATTGGCAATTATGTAAAAATTTTAAGCAATACTGTGTAAGTGTAACGAAAACAGAAGATGATTGTGGGCTGATTTGCCCTATGGGTTGCACCTTTATAATCCCTGGTTTAGATTTATGAGGCATTGAGAAACTGGTGAGCAGAATGTGGGATGGTTGTGTGTATGTGTGTGTATATATATAAACAAACTTTCATATTCCAAGACTTATAATAAACATCACATCCTTGGAAATGGTAGGTTCTCAACAAAAATATATCAAGTTTATTGCGTACTTATTACTTGCCAAATACTGGTAGAAATGAAATAGAATATTATAATTGTAAGTTATTTATAATTTTTCTTGGTACATGCTATAATACATTAAGACATATAGCACATGACATTTTTAAGAAAAGCTTTCTTCAAAATGCAGTTGACTTACCCACCACCAGGTATATTAACTTATTCTCACTGCTCATCTGCCTACTCTTTTAGCTGCTGGTGGTGATCACCCTGGGCACATTTCTGCTACTTCTCACTAAAAGAGGAAACATTAATATCAGAGCAAGAGGCCAGGTGCAGTGGCTCACGCCTGTAATCCCAGTGCCTTGAGAGGCCGAGGCGGGCGGATCATTAGAGGTCAGGACTTCGAGGCCAGTCTGGGCAACATAGTGAAACCCTGTCTGTAGTAAAAATACAAAAATTAGCTGGGCATGGTGGTGCATGCCTGTAGTCACAGCTACTCGGGATGCTGAGGCAGGAGAATCACTTGAATCTGGGAGGTGGAGGTTGCAGTGAGCCAAGATCATGCCGCTGCACTCCAGCCTGGGTGACAGAGTAAGACTCTGTGTCAAAAAAAAAAAAAAAAAAAAAAAAATTAGAGCAAGAAAAGAAGATCAATGGTTTTTAACAACCCAAACTTGCTGTATAAATGATAGTAGCTAAACTAGCAGCCAAAGGCAGAAATTTGGTGCCTATTATTAGTCAAAATGATTGACAAACATGAGGCTTGGGATAAACTGGGATAAACTTTGTAGATTCCTTCAATTTTTTTCCTAAAAGCTCGACACGTGGTATTTCCTGGAATTCTACTTTCATTCACTTATAACTTAACCTGGTAATGGGAACTTACAGATGTTGGCTACAGGTTTCCTCCCTGGGGATGAGTGTCTTCCGTGGAAGCTGTTTACATTATCATCTATTCCTAGAAAAGAAGAAATTTTTTTTTTGAGGGAGGTGGGGAGGCATATGTATTTCATTGCATCTTTGGAAATTATATTTTTATATTATGTAGAAATTTTGAAAATATACTTTTCAGGCTAGAGCAATACACACACACACACACACACAAACACACACCAAAATCTAACAGGACTGAGTCTTGGAGTCAATACCAGATTCTTTAAACCTAGACGTGACCTTGTGCACAAAGCTCTTCTGCAAGTAAGGGATACTTTTCATTGCATTTGTTGTCTTTCTCATCACCAAAACATTGAGTAAGTAAATGTTATGCACCTATTTGGAGAAATCACTGCAAAACTATTTTAAAACATAGTTGTCTTTTGTCTTATTATACTCTTCCATACTTTAGAGTTGGAAGGGACCTCAGATCATTTGGTTCCATGTACTCCTTTTGGGGTAGGTAACAACATTCTAATTTTCCAGACGAGGCAACTGAAGCTCAGATATAAAATGAATTTCGAATGACTAAGATTTAGGAATAATTATTTTACTAATGTCAGGATGATATCCATCAAAGACTAGATTAAACATTTATATTTTTTGCAGTGTTGCTCTAAATTTATCAGTTGCTACATTGAGTAGAGTTTGTTACAGTTGCAAAGTATAATAATTAACTTGTATGTCTTATGTAAAAACGTAAGTAAATTGCAGTCTCAGGTTCATTTGTCATTCTTATAAGGATCCTTGACCATAAATAAACCCAGCCAACCATTAACCTCCTGGTCGTGACCTGAATTGCATACAAAGAATTTAGAGGGAAATAAAGAGAGTCTGGACATTGAATCTTGATGATCTGAGCCTACCAGGAACAGTTTCTTTTTCCACTTTGCCCAGCACTGAGCTGGAAGGCCAAAAATAGGGAGAATGAGTGTGGGTGTGTGGTTGTCAGGAATTTTTTTAAAAATCCCATTGACTTCTACTTGAATTTACCAAAGAATTACCATGTGGTAAATAAAAATTGATGTCAGGTACAAGCAGGTTTTGAGAGGCAGGGATAGGAAGGCAAAACCAACACTGCACTGAAGGGGAGTCTGGAGGCAGGCAGTCACTAGAGAGATACTCAGGTGAATGGGCCCTAGCGGGGTAAGCTGGCAAATATTCGCCATTTAAATCTATTTCTCTGTTATTTCACAGAGCTAAGTGTATAGTTCAAACTCCATAAATATTTTTAATCGGGTTAAATTTCCCAGGGACTTGAAAATCTTGTTTTTCTTTTATGTTCTCAATATTTTAAGTGCTGTAGTTTTGATAGGAATAAAATAGATTTAGTCTCTAGATATAGTCAACATAATGATTTAGATGCAACTTTACATGTAGTTTTCTATAAATTGCTTCTCTGAGCTTAATGACTTTTAGTACTTCTTTTTTTATTTGGGGATATTGCTTCTTTCTCTCTTTAAATAGTAAACACATGATGCGAGTCACAATATATAGATTTTAAAAAGGATAAAAACATTGTCCTGAGTCCAAGCACTTTAAAATTTAAAATGATTTTACTCTCATATATCCTTTCTCATCCTTTTTCCACATGCATATACCTTTCTACAGTTGTGATCCTAACAACTGTATACCCTGGTTTTTCACTTAATGTCATGTGTTATATAATTTTCCACATTTCTAGATAGTCATTATAATCATTTTAAAGACTAAGGTACTTTTCAAGGTTTCACAACTACCTCTAGTTTCTTAGTTCCCACTCTCATTTAGTATTTTAAATATCTTTACTGTCTCCTGGTTTTTGTTTTTGTTTTGTTTCAATCTAAAGTTTCAGGGCTAGATTTTCTTCTGCCTGCTAGGTTTATGCTGCTTAGCTCAACTTATCAGAGACAACTTTTAGCTTTGGATTTTGATCAGGCCTCTTTCAAAGGGTTGTGTCATTGTAGCTGAATTTCAATGGCATCAATTTCAGTTACTAGGTTGGGGATTTGTATTAGGGCATTTTAGAAATGCTGGTTTCCAGTTCTTTTGTGTTGGAGAAGTGCCAGATAACACAGCTTTTGCTGTAATAGGTCTGCACAGACTGTAGCTGGCATGCCACGTGGGGCTGGAGAATTGTGAATTCAGGCACTTTTCTCCATCCCTTTGATTGCCACAGACAGAGCTTGTCCCTGGGAGTTATCAGCAAATTCTGGCAGGAAAGCAGGAAGGACAAGAGTCAGGAAAGAGGCTGTCTGAGGGATGTAGGGTGAGGAAGTGCCTTAGGAGTTGGACCAGAGTTGTGGTAGAGACTGAAAAATACAGTAGGGGGAATGCTATGTACATGACAAGAATTCTAGTTAAGATTTAAACATTAATTTATACAAAAAAAGGCTTTCCTTTTTATGACATAGACCCCTTTTTTAATCTGATGAAAGCTATGTACTTTACTTACCCCCCTCCAGAAAAAAAATACAGATCCTTATTACTTTCAATCGCAAAACTCGCAATTACTTTTGCAGCAACCTAATAACTACATAGTTGCACTTGATTCTTCACAAACCATCCATAGCACCCTTAGGGTGAAGAACCTCATTCCATAGGAAAGCTCTGGAGGACCGGAAATGGTTGCAACAGAATTTCCCAACATTTTCCCCCTCATTTTAAAACTCATTCTTAAGAGTAATTTTATATTTTATTTAAGTAAGGTTGCAGATCTCTAATAAGTGGTGGTGAAGGTTGTATCATAATGACAGCCTGGGAAAGTGGGGAATCAATGAGGATGAGTGTCTTGGAAAATAGCATGGATCCTAGAATTGGGGCTGAGTGGAGCATGGTGAGGTATTGAGCTAGATGAAAAAGGTGGCGGGGGTTTGGAGGGGCAGAGAGAGAGCGAGAGTGAGAGAGAGAGAGAGAGAGAAAGATTGAAGTTTGCCCTTTCAGCCGTCCTTTTCAATGTTGTGTCTAGTCTGTGTACAAGGAGCAACTCCTCGTGTGATCCTCAGCAAATTACTAAGTGCAGGCGCTGTGCTAAATCCTTTACAAGTGCTTGCCAATGCCTTCAGTGGTTAAGACTCTGGGCTCTATATTCTGACTCCTTGGGTTCAGATCCAGATTACTGGGTAAGTTACTTCGTCTTTCTAAATTTCAGTATTCCAATCTGATAAATGGAGATAATAATTCTTAACTGTGAGGATCAAATGGATTACACTTAAAAAGTACGTTGCACGATGCCTGACACACATTATGTGTTCAAGAATTGTAGCCATTATTATAATATTTATTATGATTACAAGATAGATTATGCCTTATCAGGTTCATGGACCAGGTAGCCAAATATATATATTTCCATATATATCAACCAAAATGGGCATTTCAAGCCTCTAAATGAAATTAGAAAGGAAGTTTTATCATTACAGTAGATTTTTCAGATATTATCAAAGAGAATCATCTATGTTACCCTTGTCGTTTTGAAGGTTCCTGTGATTTTGCTAATATTTATGAAATTTAATTTGATATTTCAGATAATAAATGCATTCAGGTTCATATGCATATTTCACTAGTGTTATGTACATAACGTTACTAGGATTTTCTAAGAGAGGAAATAGTTACCAAAACCTCCATTCATTAATCATATATTGTAGGAACTGTCTAGCAGGAGAATGGTTTCCAGAGTCATCCTGAGGGACAGGCAAATGTTAATTATCTAATGAAAATTAGAGTTAAGAAAACCCTCCCCTGTGTTTGTGATTATTATTTGTTGAAAGAAGGAATAAATGAATGAATAAATCTGATATCACTGAAAATTCTACTTGGTGATGTTACAAGAACATCATGTTTATATTACATACTTGCATATAAGTTGTACATTCACCTCCACAACATCACCCTACCCAAAATACCTGTTTAATTCATTAAGTCAGTTGCTACAGAAATTGATGAATACACAAAACTGAGGCAGATTTATCCAACCAAGAAGTGAGTTTTGCTGCTGAATCTCCATTTAAAAGGGATTTGCTTTGTGATCTCCCACAACCTCTTAATTCACCATCATAACAGTTATCACACTGTTATTGCTTGTTTAATTGTCTTCAGTGCTACTGTATAAGCACCATGAGAGAGGTTCTATCTTGCCCACTATTTTATTTCCACATGTAGCACAGTACCCAGCACTTAGTATTCAATGAACACTTATGGAAAGAATAACAGTCCAACACCAGTGTGCTATTGAACAATGTAACGTAAAGGATAAGAGCTTGGACTTTGCAGTCAGTGAGGCTGGGATTTATGTCCCAGCTCTGTTTCTTATGAGCTATGAATACTTTGGGCAAGTTGTTTAACCTTCCTGAGCTTCATTTGCACATCTGTAAAATGGTGATAGTGATAGCTAATTTATAGGGTCACTGTGAGCATTAAATAAAATGATGTATCTGAAATGCTTAGAAATATATGGATTGTAAATACTTTATGAATATTTGTAATAATAATTTTGATAAATGTAATAATAAAAATTGTAATAATTTTGTAAAATAATTTTGTAAAATTATTACTACAATTTTGATTATTACTAATTAAGATGTTTACTGTTATTGTAGTTGGCTATGAATTGTCGTTTGAGGGAGGAAAGGAAAGTTTGAAGAAGTAGTTTTTGACTCTACCAAAGTATTTTCAGACTGAAGATGGTGGATTGAAAAATTCCACAGGAATAATTTAGAGGCATCTGAGGGAACATTTAATTGGATTAAATAAAACATTACTCTTTTGAACTATATGGTGCCCCCAGGTTTTAAAGTGTTAACTAAATATCACTAAGGAAGTACCTAATTTTATATAAGACATATTCATCTTAATCAAGTAGCAGAACCTCACCCCATATGCTTTAGGGAAGACTCCTGTCCTTTATTCATTATGCCTTTTGGTCAGGGAGCTATTTTTCATGTATAGTCGATGTGTGACTGAATTTTGATAGACATAACTTGAGTCCCCATAGAAATTCCTTTTTAAGTACAAGTGCTTGCATTTCAGTTATGAATATGTTTAGACTCTTTCTCTGTGTTCGTTCACTAAGGCCCTTTCTATTTTGTGGGGAGAAACATTGTCTATAGTTTTTATTGTATTTAGATGCTCCTTTGCCCCTTCATTCAAAAAGTTTTGTCCGGCATCCATGATGTCAGGTTCCTGTCCTCCTAGACCTTATGCAATCTTAAAGCCAAATATGGCATCATGGGGCCTCTGGCTCTACATACATATTTTACAGGTTGGGAAATGATAGCACAGAGAGGGAAAGTGACCTGTCTAGGGTTAGAGTGCTATTTAGTGATAGAGTTAGGGCTAGAACCTAGGTCTTTTGATGTCCTGTCCAGTCAGTGCATCTTCTGATAATACTAGAATTTGATAAATGGTCCATTAGTTTCCACTACACTCCCTTGGTTTTCAGTCACTTGTTTCAGATAGAAAATGCTACACTGTGCCTCTGGAAGGAAGGAACAGTCTTATGACTCTAGAAAGACACTGCTGATTCAGATCAGCCTTGAGAAACTGCTGAGTACAGGGTTGGCTCAAGATGATTAGTATCATCATGTGTAAAATTATAGGCAGCACTTAGAAAACAATTTGGCTGGATTAGCTGACATTTGTACAGGTTACGTTTCCAGTCAGAATTTCAACAAGTTTGGGCAGGTGATGTTATGAAGATGAATGTACAACTTATATGCAAGTATGTAATATAAACACAATGTCATCATAATGTCACCGAGCAGAATTTCCATGATATCAGCTTTATCCATTCATTTATTCCTTCTTTCAAGAACTAATTATGGAATACCTACTGTGAGCTGGACACTCTATATACTGAGGATATAAAGATGAATGAGGCAAGCCTCTCATTATTAAGGAATTTAGAATCAAGATTTCAGTATAGGATCTAATTAGTACATAGTGTAGGCTTGTGTTTGTGTTTTATGTCATACTGGGGAAAGATTGCTGGTGGGTGAGCATGGTGTGGTGTACATGCGAAGACCTGAAATGAATGCCATTCTTTATCCCTCTTGGAAACATATCTGTTGCAACTAGCCTTGCAAATGAGACAGCCCTCTATGTGTTTTTAAGGGTTAAAGAATAATGGAACTGGCCAGGTGTGGTGGCTCACGCCTGTAATCCCAGCACTTTGGGAGGCCGAGGCGGGCGGATCACCAGGTCAGGAGATCGAGACCATCCTGGCTAACAGGGTGAAACCTCATCTCCACTCAAAATACAAAAAATTAGCTGGGCGTGGTGGCAGACACCTGTAGTCCCAGGTACTCAGGAGGCTGAGGCAGGAGAATGGCGTCAACCTGAGAGGCAGAGCTTGCAGTGCTTGCAGTGAGCTGAGATTGTGCCACTGCACTCCAGCCTGAGTGACAGAGCAAGACTCCATCTCAAAAAAAAAAAAAAAAAAAAAAAGAATAATGGAACCATTAGGCTAGATTGTGATGGTTATCAATAAAGGAAATTGTACCTTCTATAGAGCAGCTGTTGTTCTTCCATTGCATTAGTGGCTTGGCTTGGGAGAGAGAGTTATCATGCTTCTCATGGGTTTGGTGAAGATTGATTCCTTCTATTTCTGCTATATTTTCCTATGCCACCAGTTGCCTTCTGAGGCCTCTGCCTCTTGCCATATTCCTCTAAAACTGAGGAAAACTATTTTGTTAGAAAATCTTGCCTGCCACTGAATATTCCCCATGCTTCAAGCCTTAACTTCTACTTGTTGTTTGTTGTCAGGCTCCCAGAATGTTTTGCCCTCTTATCAGGATCCCTTTCTGTAATAACTGTTGAGTTCTTCCCCATTGGTCTGCCATAGCCCAGGAAGTCTGCATGGTCTCAGGACCTGGGTTTTCCTTGGACTGACCTGTCTTACCATCCAATGTTCACCCCTTCTTAGCAGGGTACCCCCAGTTGTGATTCTGGTGGCAGTTACCTCAACTACCAAATGGCTATAATTATTTGGCACTGTATTTTTGTAAGTTGGCTTCAGGGGCTGAGTTTTTTATTAAGTAGCCTGCCCCACCCTACCACTAAATAAAATGATTTTTTTTCTTTTTTTTAAATTTATTTATTATTATTATTATACTTTAAGTTCTAGGGTACATGTGCATAACGTGCAGGTTTGTTACATATGTATACTCGTGTCATGTTGCTGTGCTGCACCCATCAACTCGTCAGCACCCATCAACTCGTCATTTACATCAGGTATAACTCCCAGTGCAATCCCTCCCCCGTCCCCCCTCCCCATGATAGGCCCCGGTGTGTGATGTTCCCCTTCCCGAGTCCAAGTGATCTCATTGTTCAGTTCCCACCTATGAGTGAGAACATGCGGTGTTTGGTTTTCTGTTCTTGTGATAGTTTGCTAAGAATGATGGTTTCCAGCTGCATCCATGTCCCTGCAAAGGACATGAACTCATCCTTTTTTATGGCTGCATAGTATTCCATGGTGTATATGTGCCACATTTTCTTAATCCAGTCTGTCACTGATGGACATTTGGGTTGATTCCAAGTCTTTGCTATTATGAATAGTGCCGCAATAAACATACGTGTGCATGTGTCTTTATAGCAGCATGATTTATAATCCTTTGGGTATATACCCAGTAATGGGATGGCTGGGTCATATGGTACATCTAGTTCTAGATCCTTGAGGAATCGCCATACTGTTTTCCATAATGGTTGAACTAGTTTACAATCCCACCAACAGTGTAAAAGTGTTCCTGTTTCTCCACATCCTCTCCAGCACCTGTTGTTTCCTGACTTTTTAATGATCGCCATTCTAACTGGTGTGAGATGGTATCTCATTGTGGTTTTGATTTGCATTTCTCTGATGGCCAGTGATGATGAGCATTTTTTCATGTGTCTGTTGGCTGTATGAATGTCTTCTTTTGAGAAATGTCTGTTCATATCCTTTGCCCACTTTTTTGATGGGGCTGGATCCTTTCCTTACTCCTTATATGAAAATTAATTCAAGATGGATTAGAGACTTAAATGTTAGACCTAATACCATAAAAACCCTAGAGGAAAACCTAGGTAGTACCATTCAGGACATAGGCATGGGCAAAGACTTCATGTCTAAAACACCAAAAGCAACGGCAGCAAAAGCCAAAATTGACAAATGGCATCTCATTAAACTAAAGAGCTTCTGCACAGCAAAAGAAACTACCATCAGAGTGAACAGGCAACCTACAGAATGGGAGAAAATTTTTGCAATCTACTCATCTGACAAAGGGCTAATATCCAGAACCTACAAAGAACTCAAACAAATTTACAAGAGAAAAAAACGATTTTTTTTGGTGCCAATGGAAACAAATCATCAACTAGTATAGAAACACATGGAAAAGAAACTGAAGATCACTTATAACTCCAAAACTCATATATATTAACTATTAATATTTTGAATATTTTGTTAGTATCTATTGATGTACATATATACAAAGCCTGTTAGTTCTACATTCCAAAAATTTTATCAAATCTAACCAGTTCTCACTGTCTTCAACATTACTACCATCCTTGTCCAAACCATCATGATATCCTGCCTGGAGCATATCAATAATGTCTAGCTGCTCTACAGTCTATTCTTCACCCAACATCCAGAGTGATCCTTTTAGAATGTTGATCGGGTCATCCTTTTTACCTATTCAAAAATGTCTGATGACTTCCCGTCACACTTCCAATAAATTCACCCTCTTTTACATGGTCTGTGAAGTCCATGTGACTCCTGCCTCTGTTTATTGTCTCATCAGTTATCATTCTTCCTCTTATGCCATTTTAGTCATATTGGCCTCTTTGCTACATCTCAAACTCAAGCATGATTCAGCTTTGGGGACTTCAGCTTGTTGTTCCCTCTATTAGCAAGGTTCTACCCATAGATAGTCACATGATTTGCTCTTTCACTTCATTGAGGTATCTGCATAAATGTCACCCACTATTGTATTTTAAAAAGCACTTTCTCTTGCTACTGCCTGTTTCTCTACTTGCTTTATTTTTCCTTCTAGCACTTATCCTTACCTGTCACTTATCCTCAATATACTATATGTATATTTTAATGTCTGCCTCCACCACTAGACCATAAGCTTTATAATGACAAGGATGTTGTTTTATTTATTGCTTAAACAATAAACGCTGCCTGGCACATAGTAAGTTGTTCAATACATATCTGTTGAATAAAAATTTCGAAGTATATGCAAATATTATACAATACATTGCATTTAATAAATGATTTTTAAAACTTTATGTATAATGAGATTCTCCCAATATGCATTATCAAGTTTATGTTTTCATCCTTTAAATCTTAACAGTGGTCAATTATTATCTCCTTGGTGGAGTGGGAAATTTGGCTGAGAAATAGTAAAAAGGTTTTGAAGGAGTGGGGGACTATAAAATATTCCAATGACCTTCTTCATGTGTCAGAGGTAGTTTCTAAAAAGGAGTTCCAAGCAGGGTTTCAGCAATGAAGGAAATCTGTAGCATCTTAAAATGATTCATTGAAAGGAAGAGGTGCTCATCAGGAGAAAAGTGGTGTATAGTATGTTAGATTAAAATAGTCACACTGCTTTATAATCACACTTCTTAAAAACAAGAGATGACACTAAAAGTAAGAAAACACTTGACAACTACTCTGAAGGGATATTGTTGGAATATATAACAGATGCTAACAGTTCAAGCTGAAGTAATGTGTTAATGTTATTTCACTTAATAATTTGATTTTTACTCTGCTTTACATCTTAATAATTGTTTTTGAAGTATCTGTATGATATATGCCTTCCTAACTTCAGAAGGCAAGCTACAGAAACTACATTATTCAGTTCTTGCTGTCAGATTTTAGAAGCGCAAGAAGTTCTGAGTCTTGGGTTTCTAAAATTTTTATTCTTTCTTCGAGTTTATGTGGGGACTCTAAAGAAGGTTCTGTACCATAAACAAAGAAGTCTTAATGAAGAAATCATCTTGTTGAACCAAATCCATTGTAAAATTTACCATGCTCCAAAGTTAAGAGTTTTGCTTTAACAAAAGCTTGCACATTTGTTTAGAAGCTGTTTTGTCTTTGATGTGTTGTATAATTTAATAGCCTTACAAACAGGCTTTTCAGCACACTCAAATATACGGTATATTTCAATAAAATGTATACATACTTTCAAAACCAATATTTATTTGCAAGGAAACTCATGATGCTAACTTGTTGCAGCATGTAGCACAAGGAAACAAATGTTCACCATCAGTTTCTCCTACTTTTTGAAAATGGCTTATGCTCACACATTTTTCTTATCTTTACCCCACCTTATCTTTCATGGGAAAAGAGATATGAGTAATATACTCCTCTAATTTATGTCATGTTGAAATGGCTACATAGATTAGTTCAGTTTTAAATTCATGTCTGCATTCTGTTAACATATTAGTAGCAATTCTCAAGACAATTTTCTTTTTTTCCTTTTCCTTTTCTTGTTTTTGATTTATTATTAAAGTATTCCATGTTAATTATAGAAATATTGGTTGGAAATGCAGAGATTATTAAACCTGAAATGTTCTAAAACTGTTTTCTTGGAAAAGAATTTGAAAGTTATCTTAAGTTGCAGAAAAATGGCCTGTATCTCTGAGATTTTGATTAGTTACTAGGCATGGTACATATATTTTTTCTATTTTTAAGAGGGCTGTATGATACTCATTTTGAGGAGATTAGAAAATATAGAAATGTTTAGAGAAAAGGATAGTAATTTTTCAAAAATCCTTCAGAGAGAAACACTGCTAATATTTGACCTATATACTGATAGCCATTTCTTGAAAAAGTTGAGAATCCAGGGTGTGTGTGTGTGTGTGTGTGTGTGTGCGTGCGCATAAAGGAAATACATTAGGTTTATAGTAATTGTGTGTATTTATATACACATTATGTATCTATATATCTTTTTCCTTTAACATTTTATCATAAGCATTGCCTACATGATGAAAAATTATTCTTAAATAAAGGTGGCATAGTATTTTATGTTAATGAAAGTGACACAGTTAAGTGTTCACTGAACACTTTGGTTTAGTAAACTTACCATTGTAGTTGACTTTGCAATGAGTATCTTTACACATAAAAATTGAAAAACTACAGAAAAGTACAAAGAATAAAACTTAAAACATCTGTAACAAACATTACTATAAACCTAATATATTTCCTTTTAGTATTATATATTTTCCCATTTTAATACAATTTAAATCATAATATATATGTACAAACATTATATCTGTGTGTATATATACATATATACACACAATTGATTATCGTTATTGATAGCTTCCATATTTTGAAATTCCCTTACTCACTAAAAATTATTTGTAAACCCAAAATTAATACTTCCATTTCTTTTAAGGTCATTCACAGACATGCAGAGTTGCAAAAAATCTGAGTCACCCAACACATATTCCAAGCTGAGCCTGAACAATGCAATGCCTTTCCTTCTTGTTTCAGTCTTATACTATAAACAAATGTCATTTTTCAATGTATTATGTGCCACACTTTAAAAATTTTCTGCCTTTTCTTGGAGATTTTGTTGTTTAAAATAGCCCACAAGTGCTGAAACACTGTCATGTTTTCCTAAGTGCAAGAAGGCTGTGATGTGCCTTAAAGAGAAAATGTGTGTTATATAAAGTTTGTTCAGGTATGATTTATGGAGCTGTTGGCCATGAGTTTTACATTAATGAATCAACAGTATATATTAAACAAGGTGTCTTTAAACAGAAACACATATAAAACAAGATCATGTATTGATTGGTTGATGAAAATGTGACTAGAGGCTCACAGGAATCTAATTCTTTAGTTTCCCTAGGAGTTCTGCTGAGTATTTGCTAATTCTGTGTTTGTGATGACCTTACAGAACATAACTACTGTGAATAATGATAACTTAATACATACATATGTGTGTGTATAACTATGTATACACACACAACGTTGTATTTATGTGTTTTATATACACACAGGATACACTTCTCTTTTCATTTTTATTATAAATTAGCATTTTTCCATGGTATAAAATATTTTTGAAAACCTGATTAATGGCTTCCTGATATAAAATAACTTCATCAACATTACACTATCATGGGACATTAGATTTAAAAATTTTTGCCAACAGTTCATGTAATCCATCACACCAATAGGAAGAAAATTCAAGTGATCGTATCAATAGACAGAGAAATAAAATTTGACAAAATACAACATTCATTAATGATAAAAACTCTCAGCAAACTAGGAATAGAGGGGATCTTCCTCAACTTCATAAAGAACATCTACAAAAACCTACAGCTAACATAATATGTAATGGTCAGAAACTAGATGCTTTTCTGCTAAGATCAGGAACAAAGTAAGGCTAACACCTCTTACAACTCATATTCCACATTGTACTGGAACTCCTCACTTGCAGCAAGACAAGAAAAGGAAATAAAATTTATAAAGGTTAGGAAGGAAGAACTAAACCTGTATTTGTTTGATGATGACCATAATTGTTTATATTGAAAGTCTGAAAATCTCCTGGAACTAGTAAGTTATTATATCAAGGTTGTGGGATACAAAGTTAATGTACAAAAAATCAATTGCTTTTTTGTATATAAGCAATGAACTAGGGAATTTGAAATTAAAACAAAATATAATTTCTGGTGTATTGTGGGTAAAGCTGCAATGAATATTAAAATGCAGATATTTCTTTGACATACTAATTTTAATTCCCTTGTATATATACCCAGAAATGAGATTGCTGAATCATATGATAATTCTATTTTTAATTTTATGAGGAAACTCCATAATGTTTTCCATAATGGCTGCACTATTATACATTCCTATCAGCAGGGTATGAGGGTTCCCTCTTCTTCACATCCTCACCAACACTTTTTTATCTTTCATCTTTTTTGTAATAGTCATCCTGATAAGTATGAGATGATACATCATTGTGGTTTTTAAAAAATCATATTATTTAAAAAATTTGTGGATACATAGTATGTATATATATTTATGGGGTATTTGACATGTTTTGATACAGGCATGCAATGTGAAATAAGCACATCATGGAGAATGGGGTTATTTAAAAATACAGTTATTAGTCATCCTGTTGTGCAATCAAATAGCAGGTCTCATGCATTCTTTCTATTTTTTTGGTACCCATTAACCATCCTCAACTCCCTTTCAATCCCCCATTACCCTTATCAGTCTCCAGTAACCATCCTTCTACTCTCTATGTTCATTAGTTCAATAGTTTTTGTTTTCAGATCCCACAAATAAGTGAGAATGTGTGATGTTTGTCTTTATGTGCCTGGCTTATTTCACTCAACATAATGTTCTCCATTTCTATCCATGTTGTTGCAAATGACTGGATCTCATTCTTTTTTAAGGCTGAATAATACTGCATTGTGCATATGCACTGCATTTTCTTTATCCATTAATCTGTTGATGGATACTTAGGTGGCTTCTAAATCTTAGCTATTGTAAACAATACTGCAAAAAATATAGGACTGCAGATATATCTTAGATATACTGATTAACTTTCTTTTGGTTATATATTCAGCAGTGGGATGGCTGAATCATATGGCAGCTCAATTTTTAGTTTTAGGAGGAAACTCGAAACCGTTCTCCAAATGGTTGTACTAATTTATTTTTCCACTAACAGTGTACAAGGGTTCCTTTTCTCCATATCCTTGCCAGCACTTTTTATTGCCTCTCTTTTGGATATGAGTCATTTTAACTGGGGTATGATGATATCTTATTGTAGCTTTCATTTGCATTTATCTGCTGATCAATGATGTTGGGCACTTTTGCATATTCTTGTTTGCCATTTGTACGTCTTCTTTTAAAAAATGTCTTCAAATATGTTGCCCATTTTTAAATCAGATTATTAGATTTTTTTCCTATAGAGTTGAGCTACTTATATTTTCTGATATATATTATTAGTCCTGACAATGGGTTATTAATCCCTTGTCAGATAAGTAGCTTGCAAATGTTTTCTCCCATTCTTTGGGTTGTCATTTGACTTTGCTGATTTTATCCTTTGCTGTGCAGATGCTTTTTAACTTGGTAAGATTCCATTTGTCCATGTTTGCTTTGGTTGCCTGTGCTTGTGGGGATTGCTCAAGAAGTCTTTGCCCAGACCCATGTGCTAGAGATTATTCCAAATTTTTCTTGTAGTAGTTAAATAGTTTGAGGTCTTCGATTTAAGTCTTTAATCCATGTTGATTTGATTTTTGTATATGGCAAGAGCTAGGGGTCTAGTTTTATTCTTTTGCATATGGATATCCAGTCTTCACAGCACCATTTGTTGAAGAGACTCTATTTTTCCCAATGTATATTATTGGCACTTTTGTCAAAGATGAGTTCACTGTAGGTATGTGCATTTGTTTCTGAATTCTCCATTCTGTTCCCTTGGTCTATTTATCTGTTGTTATGCCAGTACCATGCTGTTTTAGTTACTACAGCTCTGTAGTAAAATTTGAAATCATGTAATCAGATTCCTCCCGTTTTGTTCCTTTTGCTTAGGATAACTGTGGCTATTTTGTGTCTTTTGTGATTCCATATAAAATTTAAGATTGTTTTTTCTATTTCTTTGAAGTATGTCATTGGTGTTTTGATAGGGATTGCATTGAAATTATAGATTGCTTTGGGTTACTATGGATATTTTAACAATATTGATTTTTCCAATCCATGTATATGGACTATTTTTCCATTTGTTGATGTTCTCTTAAATTTCCTTCATCAATGTTTTACAGTTTTCATTATAGAGATCTTTCACTTCATTGATTAAATTAATTCCTAGTTATTTATTGCAATTTTATGGGTGGCTATTGTAAATGTGATTACTTTTCCATTTCTTTTTCACATTGTTCACTGTTGGCATATAGAAATGCTACTGATTTTTGTATGTTGATTTTATATCCTGTAGCTTTACTGAATTTGTTTATGAGTTCTAATAATTTTCTTGTTGGGTCTTTAGGTTTTTCCAAATATAAGATCATATCATCAGCAAACAAGGATAATTTGTCTTATTCCTTTCCAATTTTAATACCCTTTATATCTTTCTCTTGTCTGATTGCTCTAGCTAGGACTTCGAGGACTATGTTGAGTAACAGCAGTGATAGTGGTCATCCTTATAGTTTTCCAGATCTTATAGGATATACTTTGTTTTTCACCATTCAGTATGATACTAGCTGTGGGTCTGTCATATATGGATTTTATTATGTTGAAATATGTTACTTCTGTCTCCAGTTTTTTGAGGATATTTTAATGAAGGATGTTGAATTTTATCAAATGCTTTTCAGCATTAATTGAAATAATCATATAGTTTTTATCCTTCATTGTGTTGATGTGATGTATCACATTGCTCAATATACATATGTTGAACTATCCTTGCATGCCAGGGATAATTCCCACTTGGTCATGATGAATGATCTTTTTAATATATTGTTGAATTTGGTTTGCTAGTATTTTATTGAGCATTTTTTCATCAGTATTTATGAGAGATACGGACTTGTAGTTTTCTTTTTGTGATGTGCCTTTGATTTTGGTATCAGGGTCATACTGGCCTCGCATAATCAGTTTGGAAGTATTCACTCCTCTATTGTTTGGAATAGTTTGAGTAGGATGGGTATTCGTTCTTCATTAAATTCTTCATTAAAATGGTAGAATTCAGCAGTGAAGCCATGAGGTCTTGGGCTTTTTTTTTTTTTTTTTCTGGGACACTTTTACAACTTTGATGTCATTGCTTGTTATTGGTCTGTTTGTTTTTTACTTCTTCCTGATGAAATCTTAGTAGGTTGTTTGTATCTAGAAATTTGTCCATTTCTTCTCCGTTTTCTAATTTATTGGTATATAGTTGCTCATATTAACCACTAATGATCCTTTGAATTTCTGCAATGACAGTTGTAATGTCTCCTTTTTTATTTTTTATTTTATTTATTTGGACCGTCTCTCTTTTCTTGTTAGTCTGGCTAAAGGTTGTATAACTTTTCCATAAACTAACTGTTTGTTTAATTTATCTTTTGTATTTTTATTTCAATTTTATTTCTGCTGTGATGTTTATTATTTCATCTTTTCTTGCATTTCTTATTCTTTAAGATGCAATGTTAGAGTGTTTATTTGAAGTTTTTCTTCTTTTTTAATGTAGGCACCTATAGCTATAAACTTCCCTCTTAGTACTGTTTTTGCTGTGTCTCATAGGTTTTGTTATGTTATGTTGTATTTCCACTATCATTTGTTTTAATAATTTTAAAACTTTCCTCCTTAATTTTTTCATTGACCCACTGGTCATTCAGGATAATATTGTTGAATGTATTTGTGTACATTTCCATGTATTTGTGTAGTTTCTAAAATTTCTGTTATTATTAATTTATAGTTTTATGCCATTGTGGCCACATAAGATGCTTGATTTTATTTCAATTTCTTGAATGTTTTGAGACTTATTTTGTGACATAACATATGGTCTGTCTTTGAGAATCATCCATGTACTAAAGAAAAGAATGCATATTCTCAGGCTGTTGGATGAAATATTCTGTAAATATCTATTAGATCCATTTGGTTTGTAGTGCAGATTAAGTGTGATGTTTCTTTGCTGATTTTTGGTCTAGAAAATCTATTTAATGCTGAGTGTGAGATGTTGAAATCTCTGGCTATGATTTTATGAGGGCCTATCTCTCTCTTTAGCTCAAATAATATTTGCTTTATGTATTTGTGTCCTCCAGTGTTGGGTGCATACGTATTTACAATTGTTATATCTTCTTGCTGAATTAACTGCTTTGTCATTATATATTGACCTTCTTTGTCTCTTGTTATAGTTTTGGTCTTGAAATCTATTTTGTCTTATATAAGTATAGTGAATCTTGCTATTTTTTGGTTTCTATTGGCATGGAATATTTTTTTCCATCCCTTGATTTTCAGTCTACTTGTGTCCTTATAAGTGAAATGTGTTGTAGGCAACAGACCAATTGGTCTTGTTTTTTTGATCCATTTAGCCAGTCTATATATTTTGATTTGAGTTTAGTCCATGTGCATTCAATGTTATTATTGATAAGTAAAGACTTACTCCTTCTATTTTGTTGTCTGCTTTCTGGTTGTTTTATGGTCTTCTCTTCCTTATTTCTTTCCTGTCCGTTTTTCTCTAGCGAAGGCAATTTTCTCTGGTGATATTATTATTTTTTTGCTTTTTATTTTTTGTGTATACATTGTAAATTTTTTGGTTCGAGTTGCCATGAGGCTTTCAAATACTCTTATAACCCATTTTTTAACCTGATAACAACTTAACACTATTTGCATGAACAAACAAGCAAGAGAAAACTAATAAAAACTCTACACCTAAACACCCCCCCCCAGTGTTTAACTTTTTGTTGTTTCTAAGTGTATCTTATTGTATTGAATATGTCTTGAAAAGTTGTAGTTATTATTTTTTATTGATTTATTGTTTAGTTTTTCTATGTAGGATAAGAGTAGTTTACACACCAAAGTTACAGTGTAATGATATTCTGTGTACATACTATTACTAGTTAGTTTTGTACTTTCAGGCGATTATTTCTTGCTCCTTAATGTCCTTTCCTTTCTGATTGAAGTACTCCCTTTAGCATTTCTTGTAGGACAGGGCTGATGTTGATTAAATTCCTCAGCTTTGTTTCAGAAACCGTTTATTTCTCTTTCATGTTTAAAGGATATTTTTTTGCCAGATATACTATTATACAGTAAAAGGTGTTTTCTTCAGCACTTAATAATGTTTGCCATTATTCTGGCCTGTAAGGATTCCACTGAAAGTCTGCTGCCAGACATATTGGAGCTCCATTGTATGCCATTTGTTTCTTTCCTCTTGTAGCTTTTAGAATCGTTTCTTTATCTTTGATCTTTGGGAGTTTGATTATTAAATACCTCGAGATAATCTTTGGATTAAATCTGCTTGGTGTTCTATAACCTATTGTACTTGGATATTGATGTCTTTCTCTAG
Source organism: Theropithecus gelada (assembly GCF_003255815.1). Taxonomy (NCBI): domain Eukaryota; kingdom Metazoa; phylum Chordata; class Mammalia; order Primates; family Cercopithecidae; genus Theropithecus; species Theropithecus gelada. Next base: position 115,188,387 of record NC_037689.1, on the reverse strand, counting down.
GTTTGGGAAGTTCTCTGTTGCTAACCCTTTGAATAAGATTTCTACCCCTATCTTTTTCTCTGCATCCTCTTTAAGGCCAATTACTCTTTGATTTGCTGTTTTGAGGCTATTTTCTAGATCTTTTAGGTGTGCTTCATTATTTTTTATTCTTTTTTCTTTTGTCTCCTGTGACTGTGTATTTTCAATTAGCCTGTCTTCAAGCCCACCAATTATTTCATCTGCTTGTTCAGTTCTGCTGTTAAAGGACTCTGATGCACTTTTCAGCATGCCAGTTGCATTTTTAGCTCAAAAATTTATGCTCGATTCTTTTTAATTATTTCAATCTCTTTGTTAAATTTATCTGATAGAATTCTGAATTTTTTGTGTGTGTTATCTTACTTTTTTGTGTTTCCTCAACACAGCTATTTTGAATTCTCTGTCTGAAAGGTCACACATCTCTGTTTTTCCAAGATCAATCGCTGGTGCCTTATTTAGTTTATGTGGTATGGTCATGTTTTCCTGTATGGTGTTAATACTAGTAAATGTTCCTTGGTGTCTGGGCATTGAATGGTTAGGTATTTATTGTAGTCTTCACTGTCTGGGCTTATTTGTAGCTGTCCTTCTTGGAAAGGCTTTTCAGATATTTGAAAGGACTTGGATGTTGTGACCTAAGCTGTATCTGCTTTAGTGGGCACCCCAAGCCCAGTAACACTGTGTTTCTCAAAGTCTTATAGAGGTACCACCTCAATGGTCTTGGACAGGATCCAGGATAATTCTCTGGATTACCAGGCAAAAACACTGTTTCCTTCTCTTACTTTCTCCCAAACATTCAGAGTTTCTCTGTTCTGAACCACCTAAAGCTGAGGGTGGAGTGAGAGAAGCACCCCTGTGGCCACCACCACTATAACTCCATTGGGTCAGACCTGAAGCCACCAGAGTGCTGAGTTTCACCCAAGGCCTGCTGTAACCACTCCCTAGCTACTGCCTATGTTTGCTGAAGGCCTTGGGACTCTGCAATCAGCTAGTGGCAAAGACAGGCCTGTATCCTTCCCTTTAGGGCAGCGAGGTACACCAAACCTCAGGTGGATCCATAAGTGCCATGCGGGAATCAGGGACTAGAGTCTAAAACCTTAGAAGTCTGCCTGGTGTTCTATTGTGTAGTGACTGAGCTGGCACTCAAACCACAGGACACAGCCTTTTCCACTTTTCCCTCCTCTTTTCAAAGGCAGAGAAGTCTCACCTCACAGCTGTCACCACCCCAGGCCACAAGGAGTGCTGCCAGACTAGCACTGATATTTACTTAAGGCTGAAGGTCTCTTAAGTCAGCTTGTTGTGAATGTTGCCAGGTTTGGTACTGACTCTTCAGGGAAATAGGCTTTTCTGTGGCCTAAGGCAGGCCCAGATATGCCATTCAAGAGTACAGTTCTGGAATCTGGAACCCCAAGAACCCATTTGGTGTTCTTCTATCCTGTGGCCCTGCTGGAACCTAAGGTGCAAGACACAGTCTCCTTCACTTTTCCCTCTGCTTTTCTCAAAAGGAGGAGTTTTGCCCCCATAGCCACACAGCTGTTATGTGCCAAGTCTCACCTGAAGTCAGGAAGTCTCAGAGGCTCACCCAAGGCCCTTGAGGCAGTACCTGGATATCACTGCTGGTTATTCAGGTCCCAAGGTCTCTTTAGTTAGCAGGTGATTAATGCTGGCAGGACTGGCTTCTTTCCTTCAAGACAGTGGGTTCCTTTCTGGCCCAAGGTGTGTCTAGAAATATCATCTGGGAGCTAGGGACTAGAACGGGGGCCTCATGACTCTAACTTGTGACCTATTCTGCTATGGCTGGGCTGGTTTCCTCAGTGTAAGACAAAGTTCTCCCTACCCTTCCCTCTCTTCACCTCAAGTGGAAGGAAGGGGTCTCTTTCAGAGCCATGATATGTGCAGCCTGGCTTTAGGGGAGGGGTGATGCCTGCACTCTTTTGGCTGTACCAGCTGGTGTCCCAGCATGTCCCATGCCTCCCTAGTTCAATGTCTCTAGGCCTAATTGAGCACTAGAACTTGCCTAACAGTTGTGGTCCTTATGACCTAGACTGTCTTTCAAGTTTACCTGGAGACACGGAGTGCTGTATCCCGTGGTGGTGAGGTTTATGAGAACTCAAGTTCCAATTGCTGTGATTGGTGATTCTCCTCTGGTTTGGGCTAGTTTAAATGCTCCCACCCTGGTTGCGTTTGTCTGGTTTTCCTTTCTGCTGTAACAGGACAGCATTGAGTTCATTACCTCACAATTGCTGTGTTCTCTCTTCCCCTGCATCTAACAGAAGCTCACTGCACCACGCTTCCGCTGCCTGGGGTGGAAGAGTGGTGGTGTCGGTGATTCAGGACTTCTTTTTTCCCCTTCAGTGCCTATTTCAGTGATATGAAATTAAAACCAGGTACTATGGGTGATCACTTGATTTTGGGTTCTTATGAAGGTGTATTTTCTGGGTAGGTAGTTGTTAACTTGGTGACCTTGCAGTGGGTGGGGGGGGAGGCGGGTACACACAGAAGCAGTGGAGCCTTCTATTCCACCATTTTGGCCCACCCTCTAGGTTCCTCTTTGTGGTTTTAATTTGCATTTCCTTGATGGTTCATGACCTAAGTGTCCATCAACAGATGAACAAACATAGAAAATGTGGTATATATACACATAGAATACTATTCAGCCTTAAAAATAGGGAAATTCTGTCCTTTGTGACAACATAAATGAACCTGGAGGATATTATGCTAATGAAATAGGCCGAGCACTGAAAGACATATACCACATGATTTCACTTATATATGGGATATAAAAAATCAAACCCATGGATGTAGTGAGTAGAATGGTGGTTGCCTGAGTCTGTAGAGGGGAATGGACAGGGAATGGGAAGATGTTGGTCATAGGACACCAAGTTTCAGTGAGAATTGAGGACTATATTTTAGTAATCTATTGAAAGCGTGGTGACGATAGTTAATGTATATTTCAAAATTGTCAAAAGAGTCGATTTTAAATATTTTAAATGTCACTGCAAAGAAGTGATAAATATGTGATATAATGGATGTTTTAATTAGCTTGATTTAATATTCACAATGGATACACATCTCATAACCTCACATTATACCACATAAATATATGCAACCATTGTCATTTAAAAATTAAATTAAAAAAACACACAATACCATTTACATTAACACTGAAAATAAAATAATTAGGTAATAAATCTAACAAAATATGCACAAGAATTATATGTGAAAAACAACAAAATTCTGATGAAGTAAATTAAAGAAGATCTAAATAAATGGAGAGAGATGTCACATACTTGGATAAGGAGACTCAATATTGTGAATATGTCAGTCTTCCCAACTTGATCTGTAGAGCTAATGCAACCTCAATAAAAAATCCCAGCACATTATTTTGCAGGTATTGATAAACTGATTCTAAAATTATATTTGGAGGCAAAATACCCCAAATAGTCAACATAATATTGAAGGAGGGGAAATATGGAGAACTCACACTATCCAATTCTAAGGTTTACTATACAGCTACAGTAATCAAGACTCTGTTGCATTGGTAAAAGAAAAGACAAATAGGTTAATGAGACAACAGAAAGCCCAGAAATAGACCCATACAAATATAGTCAACTAAACTTTAACAAGAAGCAAAGGCAAGTCAACAGAGAAAATATGGTCTTTTCAACAAATGGTCCTGGAACAATGAGACACGCGCAAGCAAAAAGTAAATAAATAAATAAATAAACTATAAATCTAAACACACACCTAATGCCTTTCACAAAAATTAACTCAAAGTAGATCATAGATTTAAATGTGAAATACAAAACTAAAACGTCTGAAATATAACATGAGAAAATCTAGCTGTCCTTGAGTTTAATGATGACTTTTAAAAAATATAACACCAAAAGCATGATCCATTGAAGAAAAAATTGGTAAGTTGGACTTCATAAAAATTAAAAACTTATCTGCCAAAGACACTGTTATACAATGAAAAGACAAGACACGGATTGGGAGAAGATTCTTTGCTAAACACATATCTGATAGAGAACTGGTATTTGAAATATATAAAACCTCTTAAAACTCAACAATAACAAAATAAACAACCCAATTAAAAATGGGTTAAAGATCTGTACATACACCTCGCCAAAGAAAATATACAGATGGCAAGTAAGCATATGAAAAGATACTCTACATCATATGTTATCAGGGAATTGTAAATTTTAACAAGAGCGATATACCACTACCTATTAGAATAGCTGAAATCCAAAGCCCTGACAACACCAGATACTGGTGAGCATGTGGAACAAAAGGAGCTCTCATTGATTGCTGGTAGGAATACAAAATGATACCACCACTTTGGAAGATAGTTTGGCAATTTTTAAATAAAATGAACACTTACTATACGAACCAGAAATTGTACAACTTCATATTAACCCAAATGAATTGAGAACTTAAGTACACAAAAACCAACACACAAATGTTTATAGCAGTTTTATTCACAAGTGCCAAGACTTGGAAGCAACCAAAATGTCCTTCAATCAGTGAATGGATAAATTGTGGCACAGTCATGAAAATGAATATTATTCAGCATTAACAAGAAATGAAATGTTATGTGATGAAAAGACATACAGCAGCCCTAAATGCATATTGCTAAGTGAAAGAAGACAATTTGAAAGAGCCACATAATTTATGAGTCCTACTATTCTGGAAAAAGCAAAACTATGGAGACGGCAAAAAGCTCAATGGTTACTTGGGGGCTATGAGGAAAGAGGGAGGGATTAAGTGGAGAACAGATTATGTTTAGGAAAGTGAAACTATTCTGTGTGGTACTACAATGCTGGATACCTGTCACGATACATTTGTTTAAACCCACAGAATGTACAACACAAAGGGTAAATCCCAGTGTAATTATAGATGTTAGTGAAAATGGTGTGTCAATATTAGCTCATTAATTGTAACAAATTACCATACTAACACAAAATAGTAATTATAGGGGAAATTGTGTGTATGGTGAGGAGGGATTGAGAAGGCATTTAGAAACTCTTAGTAATATCAATTCAATTTTTCCATAGACCTAATCTCTAAAAATACTTAGTTTTTAAAAATTGTTGTAGAAGTATCAGACAACCCTACTATTTTGAAGTTCTGTTTTTTGTTATTCATACTGCAAATGGCACATCACTTACATAGGCAGAGCTTTATTGTATATTTTAATATGTTTGTGAATATCTGAATAACCAAGCTGTACATGAATTTTACTAAAATATTCTGGGTATGCAAAGGTCATTTCTCAAGTTCTCCTAAAGTGTTTGAGGTGATGTGGTAAAACCAAAATTCCCCACTCTTTTTCTCTGGCCTTTGATGAAGCAGAAGAGGCAGTCTCAGGCTTTTTGGAGGGTAGGTAATCAAAGGCATACATGGCCTAAGGACTTCAAGCTTTCTAAAGGGCAGAAGCTTTCCGAGATGCAGCACTTGAACTTTAATCAGACAACCATGAGTGCATGTGCTATTTCTTATTCTCCAGGGCTGAGTGGGCTTTTGGTGTTGAAATTACTTTGGCGCTGCGAGTAGCTGGGGAATTGGTATGCAGGGCTTTGTCTGTTGGCTTAAGTAGAGGAACAAGAGGGATCATAAAGAAAGTCTTTTGTGGGTTAGTTTTGTTCTGTGTCACCTTGAGTCCCAAAGGTATTCCAACTGCTTGAAGCTATGAATGACAGGTTCTTTCTTTTTTTCACACTCCTACCTTTCTCAGACAGAGGGTGGTAAAATAAGGATTCTCTGATTTGGTACCACTCTGTGTTTTAAAATTGTGTTTATAACAAATAATCTGTGAGAGATAATGAAAAGCCATCAGCAATATAGAGGTGTTATAGAAAAAACAAGGTTTTATTGTTTTTCTTCTTCACCCTTCAAAGACAAAGTGAATGCAGCAGTGCCTAGGATAACTGTACTCTGCTGTTAAAAATTGCTCCTAATTTTTTGTATGTTTTATCTGCATTAGTTCTGACTTTTGAGATATGTAATGCATGTGGAAAAGCTAATTAACAGATGACCTGTTAGATTATAACAGATTACCCACCAATAAAATGTAAAGCATCTAGATTAGGGATGCAGGTAGGGCGAACCTAACAGCAGTTCAATTTAGCAAACATGCATTAAACATCTGCAAGGTATTCACCTTTGGAGATGGTGACTTTGTGCTACCTGATCTGGCCCCAGTCGTCATTTTGGTTTAGTGCTCTGAGTTGCTACAAGTAGTTTTCCATCACGTATCCAAAATGGTGATATAGGTAGTTTGTTTTTGTGTCTCTCCCACTGTGCTTGCTGAACCCCTTAAAAGGCACAAACTTGTTTCTCATAGTCTCAAGACCATACTCTCTACCATCCTAAAGTGGCAGTTGGCTAATCTGAAAAATTAACATGTAGTAGTCTTTTAACAGTAGAATTCTAAGAGTAGGGTTTCACCTTTCTCTTCCTTGGTAGTATGTATTCCCTTAACTAATGACTTTTGGGAGAAAGTTTATTTTCATTTTCTATTTCATTCCTTTCTTTCTTTCCTGAATCTCAGGGATAACTGATGTAGGAATTTAGGGCAGGTGGGAGGAGAAAATGGTCAGCATCATGACAGACCTCTGAAGGAGAGATTTTGAGAGCAGTAGGAGTTTTTAAGTGTTCCCTTCATCATCCCTCATGGGGGGACCAATTCTGCTTACATTGGAATCTGCTCTCCAGACTCAGTATCCAAGAAGGTTAGTGAAGTGATAAATTTAAGGCAGGAGTGATATTAGCAACAAATGGCACACTTGGTTAATCCTAATAAATAAATAAATCCCATGGCCAATCAAATGATTAAAGAAGACTACATAAAAGTGTAAAATGTGAGGCCAGAAGACATTTTATGTGTCATTACTCTCTGTTGTGAACTGACTTGTGCGCCCCCAAATTTATATATTAGAGTCCTAATCTTTAATGTGATGATATTTGGAGATGGGGCCTTTGGGAAGTAATTAGGGTTAAATAAAGTCATAAAGGTGGGGCCTGAATTTGATGAGACTGGTGTTTTTATAAAAGGAAGAGAAGACATGAGAGAGTTCTCTGTTCTCCTGCACAGAGGAGAGGTCATGTGAGGACACTGTGATGGCAGCTGTCTACAAGCCAATGAGAATGTTCTTACCAGGAACAGACTTTGCTTGGCACCTTAATCATGGACTTCTGACTCCAAAACTGTGAGAAAATTAATTTCTGTTGTTTAAGCCACCCAGACTGTGGTATTTTGTTATGACAGTCTGAGCAGGCTAACATTTTATATCACGAAACATTTGTAAATCATTATTAACTTGCCTAAAGCAATGTTTTCAGTATTCTTTTCAGTCCCACAAGGATTCATTATACTCCAAGATACTAGGCATTGATGGCTGTCTAGAGTTAGTAAAACTCTGTTTCTTTTGGATTTAGCAGACATCACAACCTCATACAGACATGGTTAATGCAGACAAAGTAAACTGAAGGTCAGGCATTGGCCAGGTCTCTACACTGATATGGGGTTGAATGTGACACAAATAGTCATTCATCTCACAACTTTTGACAAATAGCCCACAATTGTGATGTCAACAGTTATATGCGTTTTGAGGAATTAATTTTAGAATGTAGAGATTATTTTAATGTGTACCCTATTTCTCTAGATAGATGAGCCCTACTAAAGTTAACCAATTGCTTGGGAAAGACAGCTTGATACAGGGGAGAAAAGCTGCCCGGTTGGGTTTTACAGTATCATGTCATGTTTAATATATGATAGAACAATGATCAAAATGGAAAAATCTATCAGAAATATACATTGATCACAAAATGTGGATGGAGATGTATAGATGGAGATAGATATATTTTTTCAAGCAATTATTTGCAGCTGTGAAAGCTTTTGGTAACACCTACCTCAGAACCTGAATTTATGAAAAAAGATAGAAATGAAGCAACTTTAATGAAAGGTACAGGTGGGTACTTGAGCAGCAATGACTTCTGAGACACCCTTGTAGAACCCTAAGGGACTGAAGAACTCACTCTGAAAACTATTACATTATTACATTCTTAAAGTACGTTGCTGTTTATAAGATTTGATTTTTTGGAAAAAGATTGAATTCTTATAGTGAAACAAGATGTAAATGATGTTAAAGCTGTTGCTAAGAGATATACAAAATTGTTTTTAAAATCAGGCAAGTTGTAGCCAGAAAAAGGAAGGAGAGGTGCTAAAAAATAATTGAAATACAAGGTTTACATACTTACCCATGTCACATAATGTTTCAAAGAATAAGAACCAGAGAGTTGTGGCTTTCTTCGGCAAGCCCCCTTCCCCACCCATCCAATTTTAGGTATAACTTTTGGCCCATATCAAGGAAACACTGCTCAGGAAACAACATCAAACATTCCAGTATTTAGATATAGCCTCTCTTGGCAAGTAGGTAGGTGAGATCTGAGAGATAACTGACAGTATTAGTGGAATGGGCCAGATCCAAACCCTTTGATTTTTGAAATAGTCTCACTCTGTTTTCCAGGCTGGAATGTAGTCACATGATCATGGCTCACTGTATCCTCGAACTCCTGGGCTTTGAGTGATCCTCCTGCTTAAGCCTCCCAAGGAGCTGGGACTACAGACATGCGCCACCATGCCTGACTAATTTTACAATTTTTCTTTCATAGAGACAGGGCCTTGCTATGTTGATCAGGCTGGTTTTAAACTCCTGGCTTCCAGTGATCCTCCTGCCTTTGCCTTTCAAAGTGCTGAGATTACAGGCATGAACCCCCATGCCCAGTCCTTTATAAATAATGTTCAAAGTATTATTACATGAATGTCCAGTGGTTGTCATTTAAGTAGCATTTCCTCCTATTCTCCTACTACCAACTAAATTTTAAGTAGGAACTGGGAACTCTTTAGCCATGCCTACTAGAAACTGTTAGTCCTATTTGAAAGTTCTGTGGTTTGATTTATTCTTATCTAATTATATAAATTCACTTTACTAATTCATTTTTCTGGCTGGGTTTACAAAAGTAATATAGATAAGTGAAGGAAAGTGCAACTTACTGTGAAATCAAGCCCTTCCAGCACAAATGTAGATCAAGCCTTTTTGTAGGGGGAAACTGAGTCACACAAAGACTTTCAAAGTAGACTGTATAGATTCTTCAATCCTCTGACCCATCTAGGATTTTACTCCCAGTCCTGATACTGGGATGAAAATGGGTGGGCTTACAGTGACCATCCTGCAGATTACATTGTTTCCATTATTAAAAATGGATCTATTTGGCTCTCAGATGTTTTTCTGCCTTTCAAAGTCTTCAAAGAAATGCAAATGACTCCAGGAAATAAATAACACAATTTATCATCAATTGATATCTTGGGGGAAATAGTGATAGCCATCTGAGAGTAAAGGCCAGGGGAAAAAGATTACTCAGATTCTCAAAGTATCTGAGAATTGGCACCTGGGTAGAGGGAACAGAATTGGCACTGATAGGAGAGGTGAGAGGACAGCTTTGTTTCTATCCACTTTGTTGAAAAGCATGGATTCAGGAATGGAAATGAGTTACTGTGTTATTGACTAAAATCTTATAGAAGGCACAAATTTACCTTGCACTGAATACATTTTCTAAATTGATGAGTTATTGTTTAGAAATGCATTCCTTGAAATGTCAAAGATTAAAGGACTGATTTAGTCCTTTGAGGACAAGGGAATGACCATTTATATTATCAGCTGATGATCCTACTATGTGCTTTATATGTATGATTCTCATAACATCTTTGATGACTACCTTCCTAGGTAGTTATTATTTTCCAGTTTATGCATGTAAAATGCTGTATTCATTTATTCTATCAGTCTAGGTGCAAACTTGACAATCTGAAAAAATCTCTTCCAACTTCTCACGAGTGTTTTGTGTATAGAATCATTTATGTAAATGATGTAATGTAAATATAATTTACATTATGTAATATAAATGTGAACAGTTTTGAGTTTTGACATTAGTTCACTGTTTAAAGAGCAACATATTTTAGTTTATAACCATAGCAGTCTTGGGTACTGTTTGGGTCTTTTATTCTTCTGTTATTGCTAATCCTGAAATTAACTTTATAAAGGTGATTCACATAGGCATTTAGACTCTCTATGGCAAGGTGAATATGATTATTTCCTCAATACTTAATTATAAAAACAAAATATGTCTTTTATTTCAAATCAATCAATAAACTCATGTAATCTCTCTCTCTCTCTCTCACACACACACACACACACACACACACACACACCTCTTTCCTCCCAATAGACTTGTCCACTTGCATACATCCATAGATGTATTTTGTGAAGTTTAGCATATTCAGTCACTGCAGGAAAAAAAATGAAGCCACAGGGAAAGGTTACTATTTTTATTTTATCACCGTTGGTGTAAACTCAATTTCTTATTGAATTGAGATGTTACTTTTGCTTTTTCTCCCTTGAATACTTAAATGCATTTCCAGCAAGGGCCATAGAAATTCAATGACATCTTGGAAAGAATCAGTGATTGTTCTGACTGGTTGCTGCAGCCAACTTGTGACAAATTTCAACTTTAATCATTGTGAAATTAAATAAATAGCCAAAGTCATGACAAAGTTTTCATAACCAGCTAGGGAAAGAAGCTCACAGAACTACTGAAACTCTGAAAGTACTCTCTTATGTTTCAGAGTAAAATGTAGAGAAAGAGGCGATGTGGTATAGTGGAAAGTGCATCGTTCTATGAGTGTGAATATGAACAGGGTACCACAAGCCCTGTTTATGGGTGTCTTTCATTTGGTTTCTTCATCTTTGAAAGAGAGAATTGTTACATATGTAACAAACCTGCACGTTATGCACATGTACCCTACAACTTAAAGTATAATAAGAATAAATAAATTAAAAAAAAAAAAGAAAACTGGAAAAAAAAATAAATGTAATCTTTTGGGAAAAAAAAAAAAAGAAAGAGAGAATTGGATTAGCAGATCTTTGTGGATATTTCTAAATTTTCACAATGTATACAAAATGGAAGTTCTAATTATGTGTACTTGGAAGTTCATAGATGAAGGTGAGGCTGATGTATGAGTCTACTCCTTCAAATGGTGATCTTGGATTCTCTCTCTTCAGACCTAAAAACAACACCCAGCAATGATAATTCTTTAGAACAGCAGTCCCCAACCTCTAGCGCACCAGGGACCAGTTTCGTGGAAGATAATTTTCCCACAGACATTCAGGGGCAGGCATTAAATTCTCATAAGGAGTGTGTAACCTACATCCCTCACATGCACAGTTCACAATAGGGTTCACACTCCTATGAGAATCTAGTGCCTCTGCTGATCTGATTTGACAGGAGGCAGACCTCAGCTTCTAACCTCCTGCCATGTGGCCAGGTTCCTAACAGGCCACAAACTGGTGGCAGTCTGTGGTCCGGGGGCTGGGGACCCCTGCTTTAGGAGATGGGCAGTATTGTAATTGTTATTTTTACTTCCAGTGTAACCCTTTCCATCTGTGAATTTCAGGGACCATACTTGGCTATCTCAGAGAGTTATTTATCATTACATCATAGGGAGACATTGTCTCGCTAAAGGAAATAGGTAAAAAAACAATGAGAGAAGCAGATGACAGCTAGATAGAGAGAAAGGTACAGAGAGTGTACAGGTTTTCCCTAGAGTGAGAAAAGAAGAGAAAAACCTTGATGGTGTTGGAGAGATTCACAGTGTTGTTTTCTGCCCATGGTATTTGCCATCATTAGAACTGAAAGGCTTTGTCATCATGCAGGTCCCAAGCATTTTGCATCGGTGCTGACATGAGTTAATGAATATAGAATCACGTTTCCAGAAATAGGTTTGAACTACCTTTGAGTACAAGGGCATGGCCATTTATTTTCTGTTATCAGCTGGTGATCCTAGTATGTGTTTTATGTTTATTATCCTGAATGAAACTTCTTGGCCACCCTTGTAGATAGTTATTATTTCCACTGGTTAATGAATGAGGAGACTGATGTTTAACAATTGTACTGAAATTTTTTCATGTTTGAAAACTTGAAATCCTTCCAACTTTTCTTCATTTGATTCTAAACTTTCAACTTTATCATCAATCCAATCCTGTCTCTGATCATTTGGACTTGTTGTTTGCACCTAATTCCCGGGGTTTGACTCTGCTCACCTAAGGAATTTTGGATTTATATTTTTTTCTGGCATTTCCAATTACAGATGCCTTGAGTAGGCTACCATGTCTCTTGTTCTAGTCCCTCAGTAACATACCTTTACCTCTTGACTCTAGGCTATAATCCTACCTAGGTACTGCTTTGTTTCCACTTAGGCCTTTCTATGCCTCTCCTAGAGGAACAATAATCCCCTACCCATGCTGACCTGGCAGTCTTCAAATGAAGATGAGTTTTCACCGTGTTAGCCAGGATGGTCTCTATCTCCTGACCTTGTGATCTGCCCACCTCGGCCTCCCAAAGTGCTGGGATTATAGGCATGAGCCACTGTGCCCAACCGCAGGCAAGGTTCTTATAAAGACCCTTTCACGGACTTGTAAAAGGTCTCACAATTATAGGTGATAGAAACAGGATTCAAGTTCAGGTTTGTCTGACTCCCAAACTATTGTTTATCTTCATTCTGTCATCACACTTTCTAACTGAAAATCAGCAGTACTGTAAAATCCTATCTGCCCATCTAACTGTGGCTTTCCTATTTGTCTGGTCATGTGGTCTCCTACATCCCATTAATATGGTTTTGCGGACTCCAGGTCATGTATAATTTAGCTAGTTGCTTGGAGTAGGCAGGATACACTTTTGCTGCTTAATACTCTGTCTGAAGAGTGTCATATATCCAGACTCACTAATTCAATGTGTTAAGAATAGGAAAATGAGAGCTACGTGCTATATTCTGTACTATACTTTGCATTTGTTAACTCATGTGACCCCTCACATTGGTGCTCTAAAGTCGGTACTATTATGAACTTCATCTTACCAATAGGGAAAATACAGCATAGAGAGGTCAAGTGAGTTGGTCAGGGTTAAAAACCTAGAAGGAACTGTGCTAGAGATACTAACTGCTCATCAGATTCATATGCTTCCCACATTATTCAGACCGTTTGCAGTTAGGCAGGACAATGCGATTAATTGTGGTCTATGGGTTGTTAATAGAAGCTTGTGGGCTTCAGAACTTGGGAAAGTTCATCCCCTTCTGAGGCACAACTGCTGATCTAAAACAACTGTTATGGCTGCAGATTTTTCAATGGATTATCTATTTTTACATTGCAAATACATTTGGACTGTTGTACATTCATATATATATACATGTTTAAAATTTGCTGTATTGTGGAAAACATTGGCCTTAACAGCTTTAGGAAACCACCTCTTCATGCATTTTGCTAACTCCTTTCCACTAGGTCTAAAATAATCAATGATTGGATTGGGTGTTGCTGATCAAAAAGGAAGAAAATATCCTTGATCGTTAGAATGCATCTTGGTGCATTTCTAAGCTGTATTTGGACATTGCCCTGGCTTTGTCAATTGTTCAGAACCTCTTCATAGTACTAACTGATTAGTAGAAAACATTATTCAGAGTGAAACTAAGATGTGCATTTGTATAATTTGTAGATCTGTGTTTGTTATTTACTCAATTATATATTGGCTTTATCACAAAGTTGTTAAACTAATTTTAGGAAGTATTTGAGAGCTGTCTTTATGGTGTGTAGCTCAATTTTATTCTGAAGAAATTCAGTTACGCAGTTTTATGACCATTAAAACATAACATAATCCAAAGTGTCCATCATTGGTTGACAAAACAATCTTTTTTTATTCCTTGCTGGTGCCTTTATAATTTGTTGGTCAGCTAATTGAAATCTCATGAATAACCTTATCTGGGAATAGTAGTGAAATGTGAGACTGAGTTCTTTTTTTTTTTGAGATGGAGTCTCGCTGTGTTGCCCAGGCTGGAGTGCAGTGGCACGATCTCGGCTCACTGCAAGCTCCACCCTCCAGGTCCATGCCATTCTCCTGCCTCAGCCTCTCGAGTAGCTGGGACGACAGACGCCCGCCACCACGCCCAGCTAATTTTTTCCTACTTTTAGTAGAGACGGGGCTTCACAGTGTTTGCCAGGATGGTCTCGATCTCCTGACCTCGTGATCCGCCCGCCTTGGCCTCCTAAATTACAGGCGTGAGCCACCGTGCCTGGCCGAGACTGAGTCCTTTGTCTTTTTTTTTTTTTTTTTAATTTATTT